>NW_017671522.1:208800-277624 GCF_001879085.1 Nicotiana attenuata
ATTGGAGTATTGGTTTAAATGGGCAAATGATAACTGCTACAGTCTCATCTCTGAATAGAACTGATGCATATGGTGTCAATTGGCCCATCAACCTCTCAGTTAAGGACCACTTGCCCATCTCTTAAAAGTTACTACTACCACTAAGGATTTTGTGAGTACTACAGTTTTTCACCTTATCCTTTTATTATCATGTCAAATAGTACAATTCAGCTAGATTTCATAAGTTGTGGTCTTAAATATGTTCATATGGGAAGTTAGAATTAAAGAGTTATTAAATATGAAAAAATATATTCTTTTTGTAGCAGACTAAAAGATGAGTCCGGAACCAAAATGTGGTTCTTTTGGACTCAAAGTACACAAATAGGTGGTAAAAAAAAAAAGTTATATTTTTATATATAGTGCCACAATACCTGACGCTATACATTAACGGTAACTGCACCGTTAATGTATAGCGCCATTTATTGTGGCGCTATACTGCAAAAGGTGACAGGGTCAGGTATAGCGCCACAATAACTGGCGCTATACCCCTTTGTTACTTTTGTCAATTCCTGATGCCATTAAAGTGGTCTCTTTCTTTCCTTCAGTCTCTCTTTTCATTTTTATTTTATTTTATTTTTCGATGCCAGTACAATATAATACATCTCTTGTTCCTAGTCTTTTACCCNCAGTATGAAGAAGCAATTTAATTTATTTACTGCAAAAGTTAAAATGAGATTTTTTATTGATTGCAAAGTTTGGAACATGATCTTCGGTAATTAAGTGAAGTAAAGCTTTCTACCTATACTAGTCACCTAATTAAAAGAAATTAAATGTCATAATGATGAGTAACTGTCTAGCACAATTTTTTAGAAAAATTCTTAGAAGATTGTAGGAGAGTAATTTTTCCGAGACTGCTCAATTCTATACTTTTATTAGAAAATAAAAATAAAAATGCGCCGACAATATTCTATTGAAGTTGTAAATTAAAAAAAAAAAGTAAAGTACATAAAGTTTTCGAAAAAAAAAAAGATGTATGAGAATCTCATTTTAATCAATTAATGTATGCAATTAATGAAGAAGCAATTTAATTTTGCAATCAATAACAAATCTACTGAAGAATGAAAATAATCAAAAGTAACAAAGGGGTATAGCAAAAGTAAAGTTGTGGAAGAAGCAATTTAATTTGTTTATAGATTTGTTATTGATTGCAAAAGTAAGAAAGGGGTATAGCGCCACTTATTGTGGCACTATACCTGGACCATGTCATATAGCGCCACAATAAATGGCACTATACATTAACGGTGCAATTACCGTTAATGTATAGCGGCAGGTATTGTGGCACTATATATAAAAATGTAACTTTTTTTTACCACCTATTTGTGTACTTTGAGTCCAAAAGAACCATATTTTGGTTCCGGACCGCTAAAAGATAACATAAAATCAGACGGAGGAAGTATAGTATTTCCCTTTAGTTACCAATTAATTCATTTGTTCTACTTTGTTTGGCACTATTTTTTTATAGGTGCATTCAAAATGAATAGCATGTTCATGTATATCTCTCTTTAATAAGAAGCTTTTATAGTCATACAAATGCAACGATATATTTATGTATTTAGTACTACAAGTTTTAAGAGTTTTATAATCATACAAATGTTATGTTATATTTAAGATTATAAGTTTCAAAACTCTTTATTTTCTTATTGAACTTTGTGTCAAGTTAAAACTATGACAAACAAAGTAAAACGAAGAGAGTGATTGGAATAAGGGCTCTTTTTAGGGATGTTCAAAATCAAATCGTATCTGTTAACAGAATCGCAAAATTGGCTTATTGGCATATTAGTATCGGGTAATCTAAGTAATGCTTAGTAAACGGATTAAAATTTTATAATTAAATGATTAATAGTTCTTTTCCCCTATTTTTATTTTGAGGGTGTTTGGCTAAGCTTATAAGTTGGTCAAACTGGCTTATAAGCACCTTTTGGCTTATGTACATGTTTGGTAAATACTCAAAGTATTTATAAGCCAAAGTGCTTATAAGCTAAAATCAGTCATAAGTTGGTCACCCCCAACTTATGTCTTTTCAGCCTGTAAGCACTTTTAGTTTGACCAAAAATTTTACTAGTTTATCCCTAGTAATATTTTTAATTCACAAAATAAATTTTCTAACTTTCTATTCATTCCATATTCGTTGCTCATCCTTTTCTTTACAAAGAAATATTTTTATAATCTTTTGTAAAAAGTTTTAAGGGTATTTTAGTCATTTAATAAAAGAACGGCTTATCAACAATTTTCTACCAAACACATCAAGTGCTTATTATCAATTTCAACACGCCTATATAAACACGTAAATGCTTATTTAAAAAATCAATTTTAACATTGAAAAAACTTTTCAGCACTTCAAATTTATGAGTTATTTACAATCAGCTTATCCAAACGAGATCTTTGTTTAGCAGTGCCCCTAGAAGATCCAAGTATATCGGACTATAAAGGAGTGGACCACGTGTACAGACCCGGGTTGTGAAATCAGTGCTACAAATAATGGAGCAAAGACTCACTAGATATGTCCTAATAAGACCCACCACAGATCATAGAAAAATACAAAACCAGATGCAGGGCTGTCTTTACATGGGCAAAGTTTGAATGTTTTGTTTGGCATTTATCATAGATAGAGACTTCAAAGCCTGCACATTCTGAGAAATCCCACATCAGCCCAAAAGCCCATTGGATTCTCAACTCGTGAGCCTGGTCTTTTTGTGTGCCTAAATTAAATTTCATAAATAGGTATAAATTGAAAAGATAAAGGAAAAAAATAAAAGAAAAAGAAAGAGAGGAAATTCCTCTATAAAATGGATATCATTTAGCAAGTCAATTTAAACCATATATTCAACTAACAAACATGAATAGATAACAATCTTTATTCGTCCACAATGACATTCTTTTTTATTGTGACACCAAGCAAATCCCACTTTGACAAAATACAGAATAAATATTTGGGTATATAAATAAGCAAGTTTTAGACCGTGCGGGCCTAGACCCAAGTAGAACAATATCACTAGTAGACTGAACCGTTATGCTATCCTACGTCATGCTATTTATGTCATATTATACTACATCCTAGTAAAGCACAAAAATAGGATCCCCTCAAAGAAATAAAAAAGAAAAAGATGGTAGAATTTTGAGAGGGGTCCTTTGACAATAATTCGAATCACGCCTAGAGTGTGTATTTCTGGCAAAAATGGTAAATAGATGAAATGCTCCATATTTCCGAAAGTCCAGTTCCAATCAGATCTTATTCTTTGCAGAATATGGGCCCTTTACATAAATAATTTTGCAGCCCTGGGTTTTTCCCTCCGGGTAGAGAAATCATTTTCATCCTGAATTATTTAGAAACAAAAAAAAAAGTATATTAAAATTTGATATACGATGTTGACTATATTAATTTAATTAAAATAATAATGATAATTTTCAGGCCAACTTGCATGTATCATGAACACTCAATCAACATTGAGTATTCGTTACCTCCCACCAACACAGGTACTGAGTAACCTAGCACCCAAAAACTTAAATATATTAGAAAAAATTACCTAGAATTTTTTGGTCTCTATTGAAATTTAAAACTTAATCTTTTATGATTTTCACCCACTTCATTAATCACTATACGATGGTGTTACGTGTGCTTAATTAATTTAATAGCATGGTTTTCTTTCTTTTTTAATTTTTGTTTTGTTATGTTAAGTTCAATTTGATCTATAGCTTTGAGTTGAAGACGACAGAGATTGAGGGAAATATGTTAGAAAGCTACATTTGCTACTTTGTCTAGTTTGAAAAATACTACCTAGTGACATCAACTATATTAGGTTTGTCAACTTATTATTTTTCATGGAAAAAAAATATAAAGATATTTTCAACCACAATTTTTGGTGAGACTATAAGAAGGAAGATTAGGTGAAAATTGGAACCATTTTCAAAAGCCGGTCTCATACTCTGTCTCTCTGACTTATGGGACCTTTTATTATTCTACAAATGATAGGAACTAAACTAAATAAAATTATTTTAGTATCTTTTTTAAAAGCCCAATGACACACCTGTCAAGGAAAAAGGTAAATGAAATCATAGAAATTTTTTACTGTCAAATGTTTACACACATTCTAGTTGTAATAAAATTGACATGTGCATTGGCTTGTAGTAGTGCGTCAGTAAGATTAATAAATATATCATCTTACCAGTTGCTAAGGGATTTATATTGATCCTGATTTTGCTCCACCATTTTTTGTGTCAATACGGGTTATAATATTTTAATTCTCTATATATACTTTACACATATAGAATTATATAAAAGATATTCGTACAAATTATATTTTTTGTAATTAAAAAAATTATCTTACAGCATGGTATCAGTACTTTTTGTTTTTTGTCACAGAGAATAAAAACGATTTAAAATAAAAGGACCATCCTCGAGGCATCATGTTTTACGGCACTAGCAATTTTGTTATGAGTTTTTATGATGTTCTTACCTTAAAATATCACTTAAACCTATTTGATCGAATTAAATTGAAAGGTTTCTCACTCTGTGTTGTACGACCCAAATTTTAAGAAGAGTTAAAGATTGAGAATTAATATCCTAAAATTGTTAAGTCCATTTGATAAGCTAATGTCCATGTCTACAACAGCTAGCTTGCGGCAGAGTAAATACCAAACAATTTCTTGTCGCCGTCGGTATTAAACACTCCTTAAAAATACAAATATTAGTACTCATAACTATATATGTACTATCAAGAATTCGGCTAACTACTTTTTTTCCCCTTGAAACGTACATTAAAGCTATAGTAACATTATTAAAAAAAAAAAACTATAGTAACATTCATTCTCTTATATTATTTGTTAATAGTCCTTAACCACACATGAGAGCCTAACATAACATTTTGCATGGGAGAAAATAAGAAGTGAATGAAGAAATATAATTTGAAAACCCCCTAATATAAATTTTAAATTAATTTAATGAAAGGCTCTTTTAAGCGCGCAGAAATGTCATTGACAATTGATCTCTTTGTCATAGAAAAAGATGTCTTAGTAATCGCTTTAATAACAGTTGACATTTGAAAAAAAGGTATTTAAACTTTGAAATTGAAAAATAAAGAAAATTATGCCGAATTTCCCCGTAGGAAAAAAATATATATTAATAGAAGTAAAACTATCAATTGTTAAAACTTGATACTAGACAATCCCTTGTTTTCTATCTTTAATAACAATAGCTTAATCAAACGGTCGTCTTGAAATATCAGCAAATGAAGATGGTGGACATTAATAACATAAGTAGGGTCTGGGGAAAGTAGTGCGTACACAAATCTTATTCCTACCTTTAAGAAGGCAAAGAGATTGTTTTCGGTAGATCTTCGGCTCAGGAAAAATAAAAGGGCAATGACAAGCAAACTAATTGAAAAATCGAAGCGAAAAACTAACCGTAGGTAGTGCAACTAAAAAACCAAAGTGAAGGCAACATTAATAACATTCCAATTGAGATGATTTTATGGAACAGCTCACTTGTAAGTTAGTTTTTATTTACAAAAGATTATTGGCCAGGAAATAATGTGGTACAAGTTGTTCATAGTACCAATTTTCTTGAGTTATTAATAGCTTAGGACTGAACATTAATATTTATTAGGTCAAAAGGATGATAAACTAATTATGTCTTTAAAAAATGGCCAATGCCATAAAAGAAAGAGAAGTTATTAACTGGAACCAACTCTCTACTCCCCTGCAATCCATTTGTTATCATTGTCTTTTCTTCTTTTTTTTTTTTTTAAGGGGTTGAAAACATTAAAGTCTATTCTCTTATGACAGCCAAAAACACCCAAAAGCAATGAACAAAAGTACCCAACAAAGACATCTCAAACAAAATCAAAAGATATTGTCCCCCCAGTTTCCACATTCTTTTACCTTTTTCCCCTTTTTGTTTGTGCGTTATTTTCTTAGGTGAATCTAATTGCATCCCAAATTGTCCTTTAATCTTCTAATATGCTCACCTTTTACACTCCTTAATACTCCTAAATCCCGATCCTGCCTTTTAGGTCACTGTTCATTACATCTTTTTTTTACTTTTTAGTTTATATTCTATTAATTTTTGTCCCCACTAACTTATGAATATCAGTACAAAAGTTAGATGAGAAAATGCAACTCACATGGAGCAACTCTTTTTACTTATGGTAAATCTTGGCAGCTGTATACCTCCATCGCACCCAGCCATGAGCCATGAGAATTGCAAATAAAATAAACAAATAAATATTAGTAATAATTTTCATTTTTAACCAGTTAAAATTTTAAATAATTCGAATCACAGTACAAGTAGAGAGATACCTTAAGGTTAAATAAAAAATCAAGCCTTTTTTTTTGTGAGATATGCAAACATCTCACAAACAATACTAACTATTATTCCTAAACCTAAAATAAATAAATATTCAAATATTACTAACAATTTAAGTTGTCAGATTAGGTACTCGGGTAAAGGTGGGCGTGATCGCCGTGGGAACAAGATGCGGGAGCGAGGCTTAAATAATTCCAGCATGTGGAGAGGAGAAGTTCTATGTTTCAGTAAAGAGTGTGAGGGTTGGCTTTGGTTGGTTTATGAGAAGATGCAGAGGGAGACCAAAGAAGAATCGAAGAGAGGTGATCCGACAGTACATGATGCAGCTTCAGCTTACCGAGGACATGGCCCTTGATAAGAGGGTGTGGAGGTCGAGAATTAGAATAAAAGGTTAGTAGGTAATCGAGCGCATATCTATTCCGTATCGAATGTATTAGGGTTCGTCTGGTAGTGTTCTTGTTCTTAAATTGCTAGTATTACATGTTGTTTTTCTACTATCTTCCGCTTTGGTTTCCTAGTATTTTGTTATTGTTACTACTTGCTGGTACTGCTTCCTTCCATCTATTTTTTTGGTTCTTAGATTAATGTTATTATTTTTTCTAGCCTTTGTTGTTGATACTGCTTGTTTTTATTGTTTCTTTTCATCTTTCTTGAACCGATGGTCTATCAGAATTAACCTCTATACCTTTCAGGGTACGGGTAAAGTCTGCGTATACATTATCCTTCGTAAACTCCATTTGTGAAATTTTTTGGATTTGTTATTGTTGTTGCAAATGAGATAGTTCAAACAATGTAATAACGAGTAGAAAATTATTCCTCCTAAAAAGAAGATCTATATATAGTCTGTCCAATCACTATTTAAATACGAAAGGAAAACACCCGTCTCCTTGTTCATTGCTATGTTATGAATGGGTCAATATAAGCTAGATATGAAATGTCTAATATAATTTTAAAAAATAGTGATTCCGATATTCACGGCACTTCAATGCGAAAGATTGACTAATTTGATGAATTATTTTAATCATTTGGAAATAAATTGCTAGGGCTTTGTGTTTACTGTTTAGTTTTGAAATAATTAAAAAAGAAAAAAAGCCAAGCCACTATTCTTTATATTAAAGTGGTAAAGAAAGCACATGCAAGGTTTCTTGTGGATGTCTTTTCTACCACCACCAAGTGCAAAGTGAACTTAGCTTTAATCCCTTTTTTTTAATTAATCTTCCATACATGAACTACGTCTTCATTATGTAACTTAAACATTAGGTTTTTGACTCGCTGCTTAATGATTAGATCATAGATAATCATTACTTCCTCCGATTTTAATTGATTTTTTAGTTTTTCATTATGTAACTTAAATATTGATTTTTCAGATATCAACAAGGAATTAATTTCTTTTTTACCAAAGTTACCCTTGAAATAAAGAGCCTAGGGATATTTGCTATATTCTTAAAGAACAAATTATGGTTAATATGGTCAATTTCATTATTAATTAATGCTAAAAGCTAAATTTCTTAATATGTGTGATAACAACTAAAAAAATCAATTAAAGTAGACCAGAAGGAGCAGTAGCTCCAACTCACTCTATTTATTGATTAAATTAGGGAAGATGACACTGTATGACTACTCTCAAAATAATAGCCGATAAAATATATATTTCTTGAATATTTTTGTATATATATATATATATATATATATATATATATATATATATATATATATATATATCATATGTATATTATATATAAAAATTACACAAATTTTATACACCTTTTCAGCTATCGAATGTAAATAGTTTCTAATGTATACTAAAAGTGAAAAAAGCTCATTCTATTGTATACAAACCCTTAGCAAAGAAGTGATATGATTATATTTAACTTTTAAACTCTTGCATTTCTACTAATGAATTCTTTCAAACATTCATAATAGCTGCCTTAAATTCTTGTAGCTGTTACATTAATGTGACCAAAAACCATAACTGATTTTCGACCCCAAAGAAATGATAGGAGTAAGAGTAATGTTTTACTACCTTTTAAAATCATTTTTTTTAAATTTTTTGTATAGTTTTAACTACTGTCCTACTCAGACCTCGAAATTGAGAAACAAAAAACTAAAGAGACTAAGCTCTTCCAACGAGGTCAAACAACAAATACTTGCAAATCTAAACCCCTAGAAAAATTGCCAGTGGCCGACAACATGTTCATCCCTCCAGATGTGAACAAAATTCACTCTTTCCCCAATCTGGATTATTTTCCACACACCCGTCTCTTTCTTTATTTTGAAAAACAAAGCAGAATAGAGTAAGAAATTCCACTTCATAATATGGTCATGGACAAAGTGAGACTGAAATAATAACAGCCTGCTATTGACATAAATAAATAAGAAGTTAGAAAAGATAAAAAGGGCAACTTGATGCACTAAGCTCCCGTTATGCGTGAGATTCGATTCGAAGACGGATCAAATCACAAGAATCTATTGCTCTAACACGTAACCTCTAACAACTTTATCAATTAAAGTCAAAACTCCCTTTCAAAAAATAAAGATATTACAAAGATAAAGAAGAGGACATTAAATTACTTTTAATACTCGTTCCGCAATTTTTTTTCATTTAAGTTTTCTTTCCTTCGGATATAATGCTGACCATCTTTACCTATAAGATACAAATCTCATAGCCCCACTATAGTACAGACAGTACCAATAAATGGTCCATAACCTAGCTGTAATAATTCTCAAATTAAAAGAGGGTTTGGTTTAAATGTAAAGATGGTAAGCAAATTAACATGTGAAGAACAAGAACTTAAATAGATGAGACAAGTACTATTATTGAACATTATACATATGTAAACTAAGTGATGATCACTAGTCTATTAAGGAAACATTTAAAGACATCAATTTAATTAATGGTCATTCTCTTGACTCCCTAGTCTTCTTGGACAATGGCTCTGGAGAAGAAGAAACTGATGTAGCCACTGACCATGAGTCATTGGAGTAATCTGAGCTAAATGACACATCCATTACCCCTGTTGGACTCCCTGGCAAATTAGTCCCAAACTTGCGTTTGTTTGAATGGAAGTCAATGTTTGTAGCCACCTCTTGCATTAGCCTATAACAGTCTTCCACCTTGTCCTGTTACATTACACAAATTATTTAGTTACAATGTAAAATCACAGCATACCAAATAATGTACTAATATAAATGTGGGCAGCTTGATTCACTAAGATCCGGGCTACATGCGGAGTCCAGAGAAAGGACAAACCATTAAGGGTCTATGGCAGGCAATATTATACTTTATTTCTGCAAAGAAACGCGACCTAAAAATATATAGTGGGGAGCTAAGAGGAAGAGTGATTAAAAATTTCTAACCTTGACAATACCAAGGATGTCCAAAAGTTGATCTTGGTACTTCTCTCCAATGCAGGGCTGTAGCCTATCAATAACATGCAACATTGTGGCAGAAGCCATAGCAGAAGGAAGGTAACCAATGAATCTGCAATCTGAAATTGACAAACATTTAGGAAATAGTTGACAGCATTAAAAATTGCCATATATACATAGACATAATTAAGTACACAAAAGCATATTCGATTATCAAACAATTATAAATAAAACTGCATCATATCAGAGCAATCCTAAATTGGAACCACCTCACATTATCAAAGAGAATTTTTAAGTGCTTAACTCATAACAATTTCATGTCCGACGTAAATGAGATGTTCACACTTTTCAACATACTTACCGGTAATTGTGTAGAGAAGCACCCTCTCACATCTCCTCACAAATTCCCAACAGAGACAGTTGTTCAATCCAAGCCTCCTAGTAATGTAATCAAGAAATGAAAATGGAGTGACTGGATTCATCTTCCATTCCAGTGTGGAGAGAACCAACAGCTCCATTCTCTGAACTGTTTTAGATTCAAACACATATCTTGGATCCTCAACCTACAAACCAAATCAATCAAGATGGTCATACATTATAAACAAGCATCAGTAATAAATATAGTATGAGATCTATAAAAAAAATATTTATTGGAACATACTTGGAGGTCAAGAAGAAGAGGAACTTCAGTCTCCTCAACTTTTGCAGCTAAAGAAAGACAAGCTACAGCAACAAGTTGATTTATCCATGGCTTATGACTTTGAAACTCAAAGCTAGAAAGAAACCTATCAAGGTAGTTAACTGCAAGAAATGCAGTTTGAGCAGAAAAAGAGTAATAACCAATGACTTTGAGAATCCATTCAACAGCTTCTCTTCTTGCTGAAGATAAAGATGGGGTTTTCTCAACTACATTATTTATTACATTCTCTGTTTCTTTGGAAAATAAAGAGCTTAGCTCTCCCTCTTCCCATATCAAGTCATGTGGATTAGGGTTTATGTTTTCACTGCAAAAACTCTCTCCTTCTTCTTCTTCTACCTTTACTTCCTCGGTGAAAAAATCATCTTCTTCACAGTACAAAGCATCTAATGAAAATGGAAGTTTTTCTGTTTCTTGATGAGGTTGAGTACTCATCTTCTTCTGAGAAGAAGAAGCTTTTTTGTGTTTTCATTTACTTCATACTATTCAAGAAACTAAATAAAGGAATTAAATTCTAGCTCTGTGGCTTCACCTGAGCCTGCAGTTTATTTGTTGATAGTGTTAAAGGGAGCAAAAGAAAGAGACTGTGGAGAAATGGAGAGTGGGGAGTGACAATATTGAGGAAAGATTGTGTTTTTATTTTGGATATCTGGTTGGCTTTTGCTATGTTTTATTTTTATGGATTTATTTGTGTAGGAGTATATAGAAGAAAATTATGGGATATCATGCGACATAATAACTCGACACGTGAGGTTCGTGCTTGTTACAAATCAGGTTGGGACCCCAACAGAAATGGAATAAGTATAGTTTAACATTTAACATTAGTAAGTGAGTGGACCAATTGATTATTCTCAAGTTTTTAATGTATTGATAGGGTAAATTTATTTATATTTATTTTAAAAAAATTATTATAATAATTAATAAATTCAGCGATAATATAAAAAAAGGATTTATATTTTAAACGGTATATAAACAAAGTCCTTGATTCAACACTCTCATAAGAGCTAATCTGAAAAGTATGATTTTGTGTAAGTAGATAACGTGAACATATATAAGTTTAGTGTCTAATTAAATATACGACACTGTTTTTACATAAGTTAATCTATATTAAGTATTGTTTTTTGCTTCATTACTGTTCCTTAATTTGTTTTTGCTTCATTATTGGGTTCGACGTGAATTAAGTATCTTTGAAATGGGACATAAAAATAACATATATAAAATGATTAAAATTTTAACAAATATTTTATTTTGAACTTAAAAATGCAATTTGTTCAATAATAAAACTTGAAACTTGAAATAAGCAAATATATATATACTTCATCACTATTAATTTATGTGAAACTTTTCCTTTTCTAGTCGGTCTAAAAAGAAATGACATCTTTTCCTACTAAGTAGTTACAATTTAACTTTAAATTATTATTTTATTCTTAACAGCATAATTTATAGTCATCATTATATCTATAATTTATTATAGACCATAAATTTTAAAAATATTTGTTTTATTCTTAAATATTGTATTCAATCAAATAACATCACAAATAAAAGAATAATTAATTGAAACACATAAAAAAAAAAAAAAAAAAAAGTAAACAAACAAAAGAAAGAGGAGGGACCAAAGTGAACAGTTGACTAGTGAATGCAATAGAGCGTAGCAGACGCTGTAAAGTTTGCACCAGAAATGACATAAATTACAGCTCCAACAGAAAAGTGCATCTTGCCATTTGCCAACTACTAGTTGGAGTCTTCGCTATATCATTAAATTATGATTACCTCAATATTAATTCGCATGCCCCTAATTCCTTATATCTTTTTTTAATTAAGTAAAAACAAAGAGAAAAAAAAAAAAAAAGTACTGACAATACTTTATATTACTGATATTTTCAAAGCACTTACTTTATACGATGGGTGGAATAGTCATATATACCTTCAGATCTCTTCTTTTACCAAAGCGTATAAAAGGAAGGAAAATTCCCATTACATTATTAAATTAAAGAAAAGAAAAGAGATAAAAGCAGCCAAAAGTTGCTCTGCATGCCTAATTTTGTTTTCAAAGAGTAGAATCTATTATCACTACCAAAGTCCAAACACCATTTTCGATATAACCAAACAAAAGTGAAAGTAAATTCCATACACTTTAATTCTCTCTTCCCCCATTTGCCTTAGTTTAGCATCTTTCGATCTTTATCTTATCTTATGTATGATGAGATTTTAATGAAGTCTGAGTTTATTAGTTAAGGATTGATTTATTTAGCATAACACCCTATTCAGATATAATATAATTAAATAATGTTTTGTAACTCTTAACCTTTTATATAAACTGATAATACATTTCAATATGGTATTGGAGTATACACGTAAGAGTTCATGAGTTCAAATTTCCACATGTTTAATCCATAAAAGTATGCTCTAGCAATTTGGGCTTTTAAACAAAATCATAAGTTGGTAACATGCTTCAGCATCCTAGATGGTAAGGGATCATAGACGGATCTAGACGATTGCATGCATTAATAACTTTACTGTATATGTACTGTATATTTCTGTGGGGCTTTTCAGAAATAGTTTCCTTAATAATATCATTTCTTACTCTATTAATAGAAAACATCTTCGAATTAATTCTCTTGCATGCATGTAGAATAAATTTCTCTCTGCTTTGGACTTAGGTCAACGATAAGAGTTCTATCAAAAATTGTTTGCAAGTTGCAACTGATCTCCATCGACATTGAAGGGGAGTCTTGGATTGGAGCAACGATCAAATAGTATTCATGTTATCTATAGGTCACAAGTTCGAGCCGTGAAATCAGCCATTGATGTTTAGTTTAGATCACGAGTTCGAGCCGTGAAATCATCTATTAATATTTGCATCAGCATAGCCTGCCTTTATACCTCTTTAGTTGTGACCCGATATACTTTGTGAATCGAGCTACCCTCCATTTTGCTTACAAGTTAACCAACCTTTTCATCTAACATTTTCATTTGCATTAATTTACTACTGTCAAGTGAAGAATTCAACCAAGCAAAAGTAGAAGGTTTTCCAGTTTCCCGATGCCTTTGCTTACTGTCTCTGTCACTGGCAACTTCTTTTTCGTAAGAATAAAGCTGAATGTAGAATAGTCTTTTGGGTAGTAGAGTAATAGGGAGAATAGAACAAGAGAGCATGTTTTTAGAAGGCAGAATAAAGGATAGAAAATGGGTAGATGTATTTACCACAAATATACGTAAAAAAGATAGTACAGTTGAATTTTAGCTAACGTAGTAACAGAGACATAATAATAAATGTAAAATATGCAGTTCGAATTGTTTGTTGAATAGAGACGCGTGTAGGGTTTCTGCTATGATTAGTTGCTTTCTTTCTTTTCTTTCCATTGCTTTTATTAGCTTTTCCTCTTCCTCTAACTTTCCTTTCCTTTCCTTTCTTTCCCTCCTCTCTTTCAAGGCTCAATCTCCGAGGTCTTAGCTAGCTGGAGAAACCCAGACATAAAAATTGCTAGCACTATCAACAAACACAAAAGAAAAAGAAAAGACCAAATAGATTATATGTCACCACTCGGATTTTCCATACTCGAGAGTCGTGATGCTGCCTACTCGTGAAAACTAGGCAAGCCGAGTATTATAAATCCATTTCCCTTTTTTTTTTATTAAGCATGTTCAACAGTTCAAAGTAATAAGTAATTAAACAACGGAATAAATTAAATAACCAGAAATGCGGAAGACGGAAACTTAATAGTTTAACCAAACATTGCTACATAATCTGACGCACAATACTACCCGGAATTTGGTGTCACAATTTCACAGACTGTCTAAGAGTACTACAAATAAAGGTCCGATAAATAAATACAAACTGTTTCAAAAATACATAAAAGAAACAATAGAGAAAGATAGAAGGAGACGCCAAGGCCTGCGAACGCCTGTAGGACTACCTCGGGTCGCCTAAGTGGACTGAAGACAGCACCCTCACTGCGGTCCAAACGCTCCGGTATCAGTATCTGCACATAGTGTAGAGTGTAGTATCAGCACAACCGACCCCATGTGCTGGTAAGTGCCTAGCCTAACCTCGGCGAAGTAGTGACGAGGCTAGGACCAAACTATCAAATAAACCTGTGCAGTTAAATCATATACAGCGGAAAATAAAAGCAGATATTCACAGTTAAAGATGGGGGGGAAGACATGCTACGGGGAGTATCAGATAACAACAAAATACTAAAGAGGAATGTAAAGAACCCATAATTTAGTTGCCAACAACAATAAGGAAAACAAATAGAGTATTTACATTCATTTCTTTCTCGTTGCAGGCGTGCAACCCCCTCCCATTTCATATATCTCGTTGCAGGCATGCAACCCGCTCCCATTTCATATAGTATCGTTGCAGGCGTGTAACCCGCTCCTCCCATTTCATATAGAACCGTTGCAGGCGTGCAACCCGCTCCCATTTCATATGTTACCATTGCAGGCGTGCAACCCGCTCCCATTTCATATGTTACCGTTGCAGGTGTGCAACCCGCTCCCATTTCATATATTGCCGTTGCAGGCGTGCAACCCGCTCCCATTTCATATATTACCGTTGCAGGCGTGCAACCCGCTCCCATTTCATGTATCAACACCAATCATAGAAGAATCCCGGCAAGGGAACAATAATACAACAACAACATCCCGGCAAGGAAACAATAATATAACAACAACATTCCGGCAAGGGAACAATAATATATCAACAACATCCCGGCAAGGGAACAAGAGTATAACAACAACATCCCGGCAAGGGAGACAATATCATAAACAATAACATCCCGGCAAGGGAACCAACAATGAGAATCATCATATTAGACATGGATAAAACACAACGGAGTCACATCAATTACAATACTAGACTCACGGGCATGCTTGACACCGACGTATAGATACTCGTCACCATGCCTATATGTCGTACTCCACAATTAACACACAGCAAATACGACACAACTCCTAATCCCTCAAGCTAAAGTTAGACCAAACACTTACCTCGATGCCACAAACACAATTCAAGCCTCAACTACCGCTTTACCTCTTGATTCCACCACCAATTCGCTCGTATCTAGCCATAAGTTACTTAACTATATCAATAAATGCTAAATGAATCAATTCTAATGGATAAAAATAGATTTTCTAAAGTTCTTCCCAAAAACTCAAATATCGCCCCCGGGCCCACATGGTCAAAACCCGAGGTTCCAGCCAAAACCCGATTATCCATTCACCCACGAACTCAAATATACAATTTGGTTTGAAATCGGACCTCAAATCGAGGTCCAAATCACCAAAATTTGAAAAACCTAAGTTCTACTCAAAACACCCAATTTTCCCCATGAAAACCTTTGATTTTGAGTTGAAATTATGAGAAAAGATGTTAAAGATTAATGAAAATGAGTTAGAATCACTTACAATCGGTTTGGAGAAGAACTTTTCTTTGAAAAATCACCCAAAGGTGTTTAGGTTTTGAAAGGGTTTGAAAAATGAAAGATTTTCGGCTATATGAATTTACAGGTCGCAGATGTCGCAATTGCGACCAGGGTTCGAAATTGCGAACCCTTCAGAAGACTGCAATCGCATTTAGGAAGAAAATTATCGCATTTGCGACCACCCCATATTTCTGAGGGGTTCGCATTTGCGAGCCAAGCTTCGCAAATGCGAAGCCTGCAGACTGTCACGACCCAATTTCCATACCCGGTCGTGATGGCGCCTCTCGTGAAGACAAGGCCAGCCAACTAACCCAATCCGTTTCTTTAACAATTATTAAACATAAATGTATAGATAAATATAGCTTAACGACAATAATAACCAGTATGTACAACCCAACACAACCCGATCGGGGTGTCACAAGTCACGAGCATCTAAAGAAACCTGAACACAACTACAGGGCCAATAATAATATATAAGGAAAAATCCTGGAAATCAAAAGACAACATCCGGTGCCGCGAACGCTGGCGGTCACCTTACTCAGCTACAATAGCCATACCTTCAATCAGCTAATAACCCGCTACCGGGTGAACAATACCTGCAACTGCACGCGAGGTGCAGGGAGTAAAGTGAGTACTTCCAACTCAGTGAGTAATAAGAGTAAATAATAACTGAGAGGCAAGAAATCACGTAAGAGCAATCCATCATGCTATATAGGACAGTACCACTCTTTGAGAAAACAGTAAAACCGTGAAAATCCTTTAGAAAATATCTGGCTCAGTTTAAAACCTCTTTTGAAAACATCCTTTTCCAACAGTCAAGCAAATGAACGCGTAATCAGATAGTGCAAGTCCGCACATAAGACAGCCCCTCGGGCACAGCACTCCACAAACAGTTAACACCAGGGCGTCTGGTAAACAGTACAAGCAATAGCATGGATGCCAATGATATGAGAGTGCTAAATGTCATGACACGTAGTACAAACAGGAACCAACGCATGAATGCAATGCAATGCATATGACCGCTGCGGCGCGCAGCCCGATCCATTTGGGTACCCGCGCTCACTGTGGGGGTTCAGACTCCGGAGGGGCTCCTACAGCCCAAGCACAATATCAATATCACACCGCTGCGGCGCGCAGCCCGATCCATCCTCAGTCCAGAAATGCACATAAGCCCCTTGGGCAATAGTAAAATAACAGTCTCAACTCAAAACGTCAGTAAAATATCATTTAGGTTTTCAAATCTTAGAAAGATAGCTGAGTTTGCGAAACAGTATTTTAAATCTTAGAAAGATAGCTGATATCATTTACAAGTATTACTCACCTTGGACCGGTGAAATCCCTAGCTCGCGACGCCTTTGCCCCTCAATCAGCCTCCACGCGCGTCGAATCTAACCAAAACCAGAGCGAATACATCACAATATGCTAAGGGAACAATACCCAATCGAAAACAATCGAAAATTAGCAAGAATCTCGAAACTAGCAAAACCCGAGCCCCGGTCCCACTTCTCGAAAATTACGAAATTTACATCACCGGATTTCTCGTCTCGCCACGAGTCCGTACATATAAAATTTACCAAAATCGGAGCTCGTTTGACCCTCCAAATTCCATTTTTACATCACAGCTTTCCAAGCCCTAGCTTGTCCCGTTTTTTGGCGAAATTCTACTGATTTCTATGATAAATGTACCATAAACTCGAGTAATTAGGCCAAGAGACTTACCTCCAATTGATTCTCAGTCAAAACCCTCGAATATCCTCTCCCAAAGCTCTCCAAGTCGCTTATCATCTCCCGAAGCTAACCGGATCATCGGAGATCACATCCGAACCTTCGAACTCATAAGTCAACGTCCGGTTGACTTTTCCAATTTAAGCCTTCCTTAAAGAGACTAAGTGTCTCATTTCCTATCCAAACCAATTCAATTCAACTCTAACTCACTCGTTGCTGATAATGAAACATGAAGAAGCAATAAATGAGGAAAACAGGGCGGTAATACCTGATACGACGGGTCGGGTCGTTACACAGACTTGCAACATACCAGCAATTTCCTAAATGCAAATTTTACTCTGTGGCCTATCCAAAACTCACCCGAGCACTCGGGGCTCCAAACCAAACATGCACACCAACCTAAAAACATCATACGGACTTGTTCGTGCTATCAAATCATCAAAATAACATCAACAACTATGAATTAAACCCCAATTCCATGAAATCATCCAAGAACACCAAAATTTCCAATTTCTCAACTTTAAGTACGTTCTATACCAAACCAATTCCGATCTTTACCAAATTTTACAGATTCAACCAAATTATTATTTCAAACTTGTACCGAGCATCAAAACCAAAATACAGGCCCGATACCATCAAATTCAAACATATTTCATTTCCAAAAACTCATATATATTCCAGAAAATAATTTTCTTTAAAAATTCATTTCTCGGGTTTGGGACCTCAAAATTCGATTCCGGGCATACGCCCAAGTCCCATATTTTCCTACGGACCCTCCGGGACCGTTAAATCACGGGTCCGGGTCCGTTTACCTAAAATGTTGACACAACCTAAATTCATTTTAAAAGCAAAATTCATCATTTTTCACAAATTTTCACATAATGACTTTCCGGATACACGTCCGGACTGTGCATGCAAATCGAGGTGAGATAAAAAGGAGGTTTTAAGGCCTCGAAACACAGAATTTACTTTCAAAACGAGTGATGGCCTTATAAGTGGGCGTTTGGACATTAGAATTGTAAACTTAAAAAAAAAAGTGAAATTTTTTTAAAGTGAAAATGGTATTTGAAATTTAGAGTTGTGTTTGGACATGAATATAATTTTGGTTGTTTTGAAGTTTTGTGAGTGATTTGAGTGAAATTTTTGAAAAACAGCCTCTCTACCTGCATTAGGTAGGGGTAAGGTCTGCGTACAGACTACCCTCCCCAGACCCCACCTGTTGGGATCATACTGGGTTTGTTGTTATTGTTGTTGTTGTATCTTCAAGTGAAAGTTGGAAATTTTATGAACAAACGCTGATTTCGAAAAAAGTAAAAAATTTTTGGAAAAAAGGAAAAAAAAATTATGTCCAAACGGGCTCTAAGTAGTTACTACAACTATCATTTAACCAACCACCAAAATTCTAGGTTAATATTTGTCACGACCCGAAATCTCCACCATCGAGATCGTGATGGCACCTAACATTACACTTGCTAGGCAAGCCAACGTTAGAGATTTAACTAGACAAATCCTTTACGTTTCAGTGATTAACAATAAACAAGCTAAAACCAGTAAAAATAAATGCGGAAGTAAGTAAATAGCCTCTTTGTTTATATACCATTACCAATACTACTATTATTACTACCCAGAATCCGGTGTCACAATCCACGAACGCACTAAGATTTACTACAAACATCTATCCGAAAGAAGATACAACTGTTTATGAAGGGAAATAAAAACAGTAAATGCAGGAGCATAGAAGGGGACGCCAGGGCCTGCGGACGCCAGCAGGACTACCTTGGGTCTCCTAGTCGTAAAATCTGCAACCAACCTCTCAATCAGCCACTACCTGCTCCAAAATCTGCACGGAAGGTACATAGTGCAGTATCAGTACAACCGACCTCATGTACTGGTAAGTGACGAGGCTACGGCAGGGCATTTACTATATAACCTGTATACAGTGTATAATAAAAGAAGAAAAGAGAACATGATAAAATAAAGAAGTAACTTCCAAGGAATGTATACAGTTCTCGAAACATATCATCAGTGCTCAACTATAACCAATCCTTAAGTATAGTTTAAGACTATAGTTCAGCTAAAACAGTCAAAGAAAAACATAAGCATAAAGATTGTTGCGGCGCGCAACCCGATCCCACGATATCACAATAACCACAATCACTATTCACCCTTATTTCACCACAATCCACCCATATTACACTTCTTGCGACGTGCAACCCGATCCCACCGTATCATAATAATCACAATCACAGTTCACCCTTATCTTACCACATTCCACCCTTATTACAACTGTTGCGGCGCGCAACCCGATCCCACCATATCAATCTTATTTACTCAGAAAGAACAAAAATTACACAACTAATACTACTCAGCAAGACCAATCCAAAATATGCCTTGAAAGTACTAGTAACCAGCTCAAACAATAATAGGAGACAACGAAAGAACTAACACTTCCAACAAAAGATATCATGTCTAGCAAGTAGAAACTAGGCAAAGAATTACAAGTAAAGCATGTAGCAGTTAAGGCAGAAAAAGATAATATAATAAGAACGGGAAGAAAACATGCAAAACAGATAAATTGAGGGTGCATATGTACTCGTCACCTCGCCTATACGTCACTCACATGGATTTTCACTGATCGATTAAGTCAAAGATTCCTAATCCCTCCAGTCAAGGTTAGACACAATACTTACCTCGATCCACATGCCACTCACTGCTCAATTATCGCTTTTCCTCTAGTTTCCACCTCCAAACAACTCGTATCTAGCCATAATTAACTTAATAACATCAAATATTGCTAAAGATATCAATTGCAACACAGAAATTTAGATTTCCCAAACTATTTCCCAAAAAGTCAAAAACCGACCCCGGGCCTGCTTGGTCAAAACTCGAGGTTCGGACCAAAATCCATTCACACATTCACCCTCGAGCCCGAATATGTAATTAGTTTTGAAATCCGATCCCAAATTTAGTTCTAAATCCCATTTTCCCAAAAATTCCTAATTCTACGCAAACCCCCAATTTCTACCATGAAAAATTTGGTTGAAAATTCATGAAATGTGATGGGAAATTGAAAGAAAGTGGGTTAGGATTACTTACCAAAGTTTTGGGGAAGAATTGGTCTTGGGAGAATCGCCTCTAGGGTTCTAGAATTTGAAAAATATGGAGAATGGAAGAAATCCCGTCTAACTTATGTTTTGATCAGTTGCAGGTGTCGCATCTGCGACCTGGGGTTCGCAAATGCGAGCCCCCCAAATGCGAAGAACCTATCGCAAATGCGAAGGTTTCACATTCCTGTCTTCATCGCATTTGCGACAAATAGTTCACAAATGCAAACTCTGATCGCTCCGCAAATGCGACCAATTGATCGCATTTGCGATCACTGTTGCCCAGCTCCCACTTCGCAATTGCGATGATTTGTCCGACAAATGCGAACACTGGCTCCCCGCAAATGCGACCTCCTGATCGCAAATGCAAACTAGTGCTGGCCCAGGTACACTTCGCATATGCTAAGAATTTGCTTGCATTGCGAGCCTGCCAGCATGGGGAATGTTCGCAAATGCCAACACTGATCTCGCATTTGCGAGATCAGACACCAGTCATAGAAATTGCAGAACCAGCAATGCTCTAAGTCAAATTTTCACTCCGTGGCCTATCCGAAACTCACCCGAGCCCTCGGGGCTCCAAACCAAACATGCACACAAGTCCTAAAACATCATACGAACTTGCTCGCAATGATCAAATCGCCAAATTAACCCTAGAACTACGCATTTAGCACCAAATTGAATGAAATTTTCAAGAAAGTTTTAAAACTTCTAACTTCACAACCGGTCGCCCAAATTACATCAAACCAACTCCGTTTCTCACTAAATTTCACAGACAAGTCTTAAATATCATAATGAAGATGTACCGAGCTCCGAAACCAAAATACGGACCCGATACCAACGAGATCAAACATTAACCAAATTCTTAAAATAATTTAATTTTTCAGACTTTCAATTGTCATCAAAAGTTCATTTCTCGAGCTAGGGACCTCGGAATTCGATTCCGGGCATGCGCCCGGGTCCTATATTTTGATATGTACCCACCGGGACTATGGAAATACGAGTCCGGATCTGTTTACTCAAAACGTTGACCGAAGTCAACTAAATCAACTTTTAAAGTATCATTTTCATCAACTTTTAACATAAAAATTTTCCGAAAACACATCCGGACTGCGCACGCAAATCGAGGAGGACTAAAATAAGGGTTTTAAGGCTTATGAGCACAAAATCGAGTTCTAAAATATAAGATGACATTTTGGGTCATCACAATATTAATCTTTTATAATATAATTCTTATATTATTATTCATCGTATAGTATTTCGTTATTATTCATTGCATAAACAATTTGCTTGTCTTTAAACGAGGGTTTACCAAAAATAATATTTCTACCTTCACAAGGTAGGTATAAGATATGCTAATATGTTGCTGATTCCACCATGGAAGCCGAATATGTGGCTGCATCTGAGGCAGCTAAAGAGGCTGTTTGGCTCGGAAACTTTCTAAAAGAGCTTAATGTAGTTCCTTCGGTCCAAGCACCGGTTGTACTTTATTGTGACAATTGTGGTGCAGTTGCAAACTCGAAGGAACCAAGAAGCCATAAAAGGAGTAAACATATTGTAGTACAACATGATCAATGTGATTTGTTCTAACTAGATAATGTAGTACAACATGAATAAAGTAGTATTAAAACATGTTGTTTAATGATACATGTTTGGTATGATTATTCTATGTCAAAAACGTGACTGTTTTAATTAGTATTTTAATTCTGAAATTATGGATCAATATACATATGCCTAAAGAGTGGTGTTATATTTAATGAATCTGTTTTTATTGTGTTTTTGTTGAATAGCAATGTTGTTTTTAATAAAAACATGACTATTATTCTGTTATTATGGATTAATATGCATAAACAATGGTGTTATATTTCATGACAATCTGTTTTAGTTGCGTTTTTGTCCATAATCACAGTGTTGTTTTAATAAAAATGTGACTGTTTAGAATACTATTAGTTCTGAAATTATGGATTAATATACGGAATTATGAACTGTGGCGCTTTGAACGGGTGAAAATATTGTTGTTTATCCCATGTTTGTTCGAAAATAGTTTTTTTATATAACACTGTAATAATAATATTATTTTGATTTGTGAAATTATGTATAACATACATAAATATATTATATGATTTGAACGAGTCAAAATAATCTAAACCCTAAAAAATGCAAAAAACAGAATGTTTCAAATAGGTCATGAATTTGGAATTCTGAAACTTTGACGAACTCCGATTGACCTCAAATTTGGTAGGTTCATCGGAAACGACCTAGTGAGCAATATACATGAGCTTTGCTCATAAAGTACGTCGTTTTGGGCATTCGGGGTTGTTTAGATGGGTTTTTGGTCAGTTTTCTATTTTCTAGAAATTGTTTTAATAATTTTTCTTTTAAGAAAACAGTGATGGTAGGGTTCAATTCTCATGGCTTCCAATCATGTTTTATAGTAATATAATGAATTTATATGTTGACATATGTCTTCTTCCATATCGGATAAGTTCATTATAGATGATTATCGTAGTTTTGTCTCTAGTTATTTGATTACTTATATTAACTTTTCAACTGAGTTACATGTTAATTCATTGAAACTAGAGTTCATAAAAGTGATATTTACCTATATTAAATTAATAGTTTACTCTCCTTCTGAGTTGGTCCTGTTTTAATTTATGGGGTAAATATCTTGCATAACTCATACATTTTGCATGAATAGTTAAGTTTCCCTAACGAATCTAACTGTTCAATGAGCATGGTTATATGTGTAATGTGTTGTATTGAATTTAATTATTCTAATTACATAACTAATGATCTATTTAATGTGAATATCTCTCAGATTAACCATGTCTTCATTCAACCTACTTACCTCAATTTTGAACCAAAACAAGTTAGGAGGATCGAATTATGTTGACTGGAAAAGGAATATTGATATTGTCCTAATGTCACGACCCAAAACAACCGTCGTGATGGCGCCTATCGTGGAACTAGGCCAGCCACCACTCAACATCTTAGAACAGTAAAAACTTTTAAAATAAAGACGGAAGCAATTAATATTTAAGAAAAGCCTTTTTAAAAGCAGAAATAATCCGAAATACGATACAATCCATCCCAAATACCGGGCTGTCACAGAGTACATGAGCATCTATTCCAGGATACAGTCTTCTACAATATCTAAGAAATAAGAACCGAAATACAGATAGAGATAATGAAGGAGGGTCAAGGCCTGCGAACGCCATGCAGCTACCCCGATGGTCTCCGAAATCTAACTCCTCAATCAGCAGCCGCCGTGACTAGAGGCACCTAGATCTGTACACGAGGTGCAGGGGGTAACGTGAGTAGAACCAACTCAGTAAGTAACAAGTCCAACCTTTGGACTGAAAGGAAGTGACGAACTCAACTGGTACAGTTAAAAAAATAGAAATAATAGTGCAGAAACGTAGGCATGATTTCAAGTTAAATAGATAGTTAAAAACAGTAAAATAGATCAAATATGAACAATGTGAAGAATATAACTCTTCTATTTCTACATGCCAATGCGCATGCTATGTGTGATATACCATGCTGACAGCCTCATGTGCCCACGCTCTCAAATGCTCAACCACTCGGTATTGTATAAGGCTCATACAGCCTAGGGAAGATCCACTCTGGAATATATACATCACTAACCATCAGTCATCCAGTACCGAGGAAGGCCAACCCGTGGAGAAGATCCATCTCCAGGTATTAAATGCTTCAGACAAGATCCATGTCCAAGGAAGATCCGCCCCTCAATAATATCAACTGCGCTCACTGGGGGTATGTACAGACTCCAGAGGGGCTCCTACAGCCCAAGCGCTATCACAAATCAATATAACCGCTACAGCGTGCAGCCCGATCCCATAACTGTCACTCATAATCAGGCTCTCAGGATCACTCAGTCACCAATATCTCCAGTCTCACTCGCGGGCTCACAATGTCATGAAACTGTCCCGACAACAATGATATGATGTATCAATAAATAACAACTAAGACTGAGATATGATATGAATGCATGAATATGACTGAGTATGAAATATCAATGAAATCACTAAGATGACATCAAGAAACGACCAATATGTGTCCCAACAGTATCGGCATAAAGCCTAAACATAATATCTAGCATGATTGACATCTCAATTACTTTATCACATGGTGAAAACACGAATATCAACAAAATAGGACTACTATACAGTGCCATGGATTCAACCAGATCATAATTCTCACGGTGCACGCCCGCACGCCCGTCACTTGGCATGTGAGTCACCTCATTACCAATCACATAACACATAATTCAGGCTTTCGAACCCTTAAAACCAAGTTTGAAAGTGTTACTTACCTCAATGCGGGTAAAACGCTACTCCAAAATGCCTTTGCCTCTCAAATCGGTCTCCACACGTCTCGAATCTAGCCACAAGCAGTACAATACAATCAATATAGTCTAAAGGAATCAAATTCCACAAGAAAAATACGAAATTATAACCAAAAATCAATAATCGGCTCAAAGCCTGCCCCCGGGCCCACGTCTCGGAATCCGGCGAAATTCACAAAACCCAAACGCCCATTCACTCACGAGTCTAACCATACCAAATTTATCAAAATCCGACACCAAATGGCCATTCAAATCCCCAAAATTCACTCTCCAAATCCCTAGCCTCAAACCCTAGAAATTCACCTAAAAACACACCAACTAGGTGGGAAATCAGTGAGGAAACATTGTTAAAAATGAACACAAGGAGCTTACCTCAGTAATCTCTTCAAAAACTCTCTCAAAAACCTCCAAAGTCCGAGCTCAAAATGATGAAAATGGTGAAAAATCTCAAAATCTCGTATTCTGCCCGAGCCTTCCGCACCTGCAGTCACTTATCCGCATCTGCGGCTCCGCGGCTGAAAACAAGCCACCCGCTTCTGTGAAAGATTCTGCTCCTACGGGCTCGCTCCTGCAAGGAATTACCCGCTTTTGCGGAGCCCAACCTACATGCCAAATCCGCTTTTGCGGTCCTTATGTCGCTTCTACTGTCACACAGGTGCGGGGAAACCATCGCACATGCAACCATCTGCTACCTCACCTCAACTCCGCATCTGCGCTGCTCCTCCTCGATCAGCGAGCTCACACCTGCGGTTCCCCATCTGCAGGTGCGATTACACCAGCAGAAACAACACTTCAGCCATTCTTCAACATCAAACTTCATGTTCGTTAACCACCCGAAATCATCCAAAGGCCCCCAGGACCTCAACCAAACATACCAACAAGTCTTATGACCCAATAAGAACTTAGTCAAATCCTCAAATCACCTCAAACAATATCAAAAATACGAACTACACTTAGATTCTAAGCCTAATGAACTTCGAAATTTCCAAATTCTACAAACGACATCGAAACCTATCAAACCATGTTCGATTGAACTCAAATTTTGCACACAAGTTGCAAATGACACAATGAACCTACTCCAACTTCCAGAAATCCAATCCGACCCCGATATCAGAAAATCCACTCCCGGTCAAACTTTTCCAAAATTCCAACTTTCGCCATTTCAAGCATAATTCTACTACGGTCCTCCAAATCACAATCCGGACGCGCTCCTAAGTCCAAAGTCACCTAACGGAGCTAACGGAACCATCAAAATTCAATTCAAGGTCGTTTACACATAATCAACATCCGGTCAACTTTTCCAACTTAAGCTTTCAATTAAGAGACTAATAAGTGTCTCAATTCACTCTAAAATCTCTCCGGACCCGAACTAACTAACCCGATAAGTCATATAACAACTGTAGAATACAAAATGAGCAGTAAATGGGGGAACGGGGCTATAACACTCAAAACGACCGGCCGGGTTGTTACATCCTCCCCCCCCCCAAACAAACATTCATCCTCCACGGGCCTAGAAACATACCTGGAGCCTCAAATAGGTGTGGATATCTGCTCTGCATCTCCCGCTTGGTTTCCCAAGTAGCCTCGTCCACAGGCTGACCTCTCCACTGCACCTTCACTGAAGCTATTTCCTTTGACCTCAACTTTCGAACCTGCCGATCCAAAATAGCCACTGACTCCACATCATAAGTCAAATCACCATCCAACTGAACTGTGTTGAAATCCAAAACATGAGATGGATCCTCGATATACTTCCGGAGCATAGAACATGAAATACTGGATGCACACTTGACAACCTAGATTGTAAAGCAAGCTTGTAAGCCACCTCCCCAATCCCCTGAAGTACCTCAAAAGGCCTAATGAACCGAGGGCTCAACTTGCCCTTTTTCCCTAACCTCATAACACCCTTCATGGGTGAAACCTTCGGCAGAACCTTCTCCCCAACCATGTAAGACACATCACGGACCTTCCTGTAGGCATAGCTCTTCTGCCTAGACTGCACCGTGGCCGCTCCTGAATCAATTTAACCTTGTCCAAAGCATCCTGAACTAAGTCGGTGCCCAATAGCCTAGCCTCACCCGGATCAAACTAACCCACTGAAGATCGACACCGCCTCCTATATAAAGCCTCATACGGAGCCATCTGAATGCTCGACTAATAGCTGCTGTTGTAAGAAAACTCTGCGAGTGGCAGAAACTGGTCCGATGAACACCCGAAATCAATGACACAAGCGCGTAACATGTCCTCCAATATCTGAATAGTGCGCTCGGACTGTCCCTCCGTCTGAGGGTGAAATGTTATGCTTAACTCAACATGAGTGCCCAAATCTCGCTGCACGGATCTCCAAAACTACGATGTAAACTGCGTGCCTCTATTTAAAATGATGGAAACCGGCACACCGTGAAGGCGACCAATCTCTCGGATGTAGATCTCAGCCAACCGATTTGAAGAATAAGTAATACTCACTAGAATGAAGTGCACGGACTTGGTCAGCCGATCCATAATTACCCAAATAGCATCGAACTTCCTCGAAGTCCGTGGGAGACCAACTTGAAATCCATGGTGATCCGCTCCCACTTCCACTCTGGGATCTCTATCCAGTGAAGCAATCCACTCGGTCTCTAATGCTCATATTTTACCTGCTGACAGTTGAGACACCAAGCTACAAACCCAACAATATGCTTCTTCATTCTCCTATACCAATAGTGCTGCCTCAGGTCCTGGTACATCTTCACGGCACCGGGATGGTTGGAATACCGCGAGCCGTGGGCCTCTTCAAGAATCAACTCCCGTAGCCCATCTACATTGGGCACACAAATCCTGCCCTGCATCCTCAACGCTCCATCATCTCCAATAGTCACATCTCTTGCATCAGCGTGTTGAACCTTGTCCTTGAGGACAAGCAATAAGGATCATCATACTGGGGCTCTCTAATGCGATCAAATAAAGAAGACCGAGATACCACACAAGCTAGAACCCGACCAGGCTCCGAAATATCTAATCTCATGAACTGGTTGGCCAAGGCCTGAACATCAACTACAAGAGCTCTCTCACCAATAGGAATGAATGCAAAACTACCCATACTCGCTGCCTTCCTACTCAAGGCATCGGCTATCACGTTGGCCTTTCTCGGATGATACAAAATAGTAATATCATAGTCCTTTAGCAACTCCAACCATCTCTGCTGCCTCAAATTGAGATCCTTCTGTTTGAACACGTGTTGGAGGCTCTGATGATCTATAAATGCCTGAAAAGACACACCATAGAGATAATGCCTCTATATCTTCAACGCATGAACAATGACAACCAACTTCAAATCATGAATAGGGTAGTTCTTCTCATGAGGCTTCAACTGGCGCGAAGCATAATCAATCACTCTACCCTCCTAAATAAAAACACACCCAATACCGATCCTAGAAGCTTCACAATATACTGTATAAGAACCAGAAGCTGATGGTAGAACTAGAACTCGAGCTGTGGTCAAGGCAGTGTTGAGCTTCTGAAAGCTCTCCTCACACTCATCCAACCACCTGAAAGGAGTACCCTTTTGGGTCTATTTGGTTAAGGGCTATGCAATAGACGAGAAACCCTACAAGAACCGACGGTAATAACCAAGCAAACCAAAAAAGCTCCAAATCTTTGTAGCCTAGGAATGTCTGGGCCAACTCTGAACCGCCTCTATTTTCTTCGGATCTACCTGAATACCCTCATTGGACACCATGTGCCCTAAGAACGCCACTGAACTGAGACAAAACTCACACTTGGAAAACTTGGCATAAAGCTTCTCCTCCTTAAACTGCTGCAATAAAACACTCAAATGTTGGGCATGCTACTCCTAGCTACGAGCGTACTCCAGGATATCATCAATGAATTCAATGAAAACCGAGTGAAGAGAAGGCCAAAATATACTGTTCATCAGATGCATGAACGCTTCTGGGGCGGTTGTCAACCCAAAAGACATCACAAGGAACTCATAATGACTGTAACGGGTCCTGAAAGTTGTCTTAAGAATATTCGAGTCCCGAATCTTCAACTGGTTATACCTTGACTTCAAATCAATCTTGGAGAACAACCTCGCTCCCTGAAGCTGGTTAAATAGATCATCAATACGCGGCAAAGGATACTTGTTCTCATAGTACCATCCTTCTTTTCACGAAGAGAAAAGGTGCACCCCAAGGTGACACACTTGGCCTAATAAACCCCTTATCAAAGAGTTCCTGAAACTGCTCCTTCAACTTCTTTAACTCAGCTGGTGCCATACGGTACGAAGGAATAGAAATGGGCTGAGTACCCGGCACCAAGTCAATACCAAAGTCGATGTCCCTGTCGAGCAGCATGCCCGGCAGGTCTGCAGGAAACACATCCAAAAAATCTTGCACTACCGGAACAGAATCAATAGTAGGGGTCTTAGCACTAACATCTCTCACAAAGGCCAAATAAGATAAACAACCCTTCCCAACCATCTGTTAAGCCTTTAAGTATGAAATCACTCTATGGGAACATAGTCTAAAGAACCTCGCCACTCACCGTGGCCATCCCGGCATTACCTGCGTCACCATCTTAGCATGACAATCCAAAACAGCATGACATAGAGACAACCAATCCATACCTAAGATCACATCAAAATCAACCATACTAAGCAACAATAGATCAACTTTGGTCTCCAATCCCCCAACAGTCACTACACACGACTGATATACACGGTCCACGATAATAGTATCGCACATCGGTGTAGATACATGAATAGATGAAGCTAGAGACTCACGGGGCATATCCAAATAATGAGAAAAATACGATGACACATATGAATAAGTGGAACCAGGATCAAAGAATATAGAGGCATCCCTGTGGCAAACTGAGACAATACTTGTGATCACTGCATCTGAAGCAATAGCATCTGGTCTGGCAGGGAGTGCGTAGAATCGGGCCTGGCCGCCACCTGATCGGCCTCCCCCCTAGGGCGACCGTTAGCTGACTAAGCTCCACACTGATCTGTCTAGGCGGGTGGTGAAGTAACTGGTGCTGAAGTCATAGGCTGACTCCTCTGCTGAGATGAACCTCCCGAAAGGCCGGGACAATGCCTCTTGATATGACCCAATCTCCACACTCAAAGCAACCTCTCCTTGTGAATGGAGGTAGAGATTAAAGGAGCCCCGAGCACCGCGATAACCGCTACAAAGACTCGACATAGATGAACCCTGAGCTGATGGTGCATGAGACAAACTCTAAGCTGGAAGGGCATTGAGAGATGAGTGACCCTGCTAAGACATGTGTGAACCATGGCCAGATGATGCACTACGGTGAACTGGACGAGCCATCTGAGCATGTCTATAGGGATGACCCTTGCCGTGGTAGAATTGACCTCCAGAAGGAACACCACTAAAACTACCTAACGAGATCTCTTGGCCTCCCTCTCAACCCGCTCCTAGCTGCGGACCAACTCTATCTGTCGATCAATGTCAACAACCTCATCGAAGGTAGCACCAGACACCTCTCTCTAGTCAAAAGCACCCGCAGCTGAAATGTGAGACAATTGATGAACCTCTTGATCCTCTCCCTATCAGTGGGGACAAACCAAACTGCATGACAGGCTAATTGAGAAAAACTCATCTCGTACTGCATCATAGTCATATCATCCTAACGCAACTACTCAAACTGCCTGCGCAACTCCTCTCTACGGGACTGCGGTGCATACTTCTCCAAGAAGAGAATGGAGAACTCCTGCCATGAAAGTGGCGATGCACCGACCGGCTTACGCCTATCATAAACCTCCCACCAGTTGAAGGCAACTCTAGTAAACTGAAAAGTAGTGAACGAGACCCCACTGGTCTCTAGAATACCTGTTGTACGCAGAATCCTCTGACATCTAACCAAGAAACCCTGGGCATCCTCCGACTCTGCCCTGCTGAAAGATAGAGGCTAAAGTCTACTAAGCCTCTCTAGCCTCCGCTGTTCATCATTTGTCATAACAGGAACCACATGGGCCTGAGCAGCTGCCACCGGCTGGGCTAGTAGTGCCCCCGGTGTCTGGAGTCCCTGCATCATCTGCTCGGGTGTATGGGTGGCAGGTGTCTAAGTACCTCCCCCGGCTTAAGAAGTGGCTGCTGCGGCCGGAACAGAGACCGCCTGAGCAAGACTGGTGCACACGGCCAAAATTTGAGCTATGGCCTCCTGAAGGCCTGGAATCATGATAGGCACAGCTGGTGCCTAAGCTAGCCCCACAAACTTATCCACAAGTGGGACTTGCTCCTGAACTGGGCAACTTGTGGATCTGCAGGTGCTGCCCTAGCTACTGTACGATCTGCACCTCTGCCCATGGCCTTTACCGAGACCTCGGCCTCTCGTGGCCCTAACTGGTGGTACTGGTGGCTGTCCATCCTGTCCAGTAGTTTGTGTCCTCACCATCTGTGAGAGAACAGAATAACAGGAGTTTAGTCACCAGAATCAACAAATTCGCACGACAAGAATTCAAGAATGTGAAGTTTTCTAAGGGTTCAGCAACCTCTCAAAAAAAAGTGTAGACATCTCCATACCGATGTGCAAGAATCTACTAAACCTGCTCATGACTCGTGAGACCTATGTAACCTAGGCTCTGATACCAACTTCTCACGACCCAAAATCAACCATCGTGATAGCGACTATCGTGGAACTAGGCCAGCCACTACTCAACATCTCAGCACAGTAAAAACTTTTAAAATAAAGACGCAAGCAATTAATATTTAAGAAAATCCTTTTTGAAAGCATAAATAATCCGAAATACGATACAATCTATCCCAAAAATTGGGGTGTCATAGAGTACATGAGCATCTATTCCAGAATACAGTCTTCTACAATATTTGAGAAATAAGAACCGAAATACAGATAGAGATAATGAAGGAGGGTCAAGGCCTGCGAATGCCATGCAGCTACCTCGATAGTCTCCGAAATCTAACTCCTCAATCAGCAGCCACCGTGACTAGAGGCACCTGGTTCTACAAACGGGGTGCAGGGTGTAACGTGAGTACAACCAACTCAGTAAGTAACAAGTCCAACCTTTACACTGAAAGGTAGTGACGAACTCAACCGGTACAGTTAAAAAAATAAAAATAACAGTGCAGAAATGTAGGCATGATTTCAAATTAAATAGATAGTTCAAAACAGTAAAATAGATCAAATCTGAACAATGTGAAGAATATAACTCTTCTACTTTTACATGTCATTGCACATATTGTATGTGATGCACTATGCTGACAGCCTCATATGCTCACGCTCTCAAATGCTCAACCACTCGGTACTGTATATATGGCCCATACGGCTCAGGGAAGATCCATCCCGGAATATATACATCACTGACCATCAGTCACCCAGTACCGTGGAAGGCCAATCCGGTCCGTGGAGAAGATCCATCTCTAGGTATCAAATGCTTCGGACAAGATCCATGTCCAGGAAAGATCCATCCCTTAATAATATCAACCCCGCTCACTGGGGTGTGTACAGAATCCGGAGGGACTCCTACAGCCCAAGCGCTATCACAAATCAGTATAATAGCTGCGACGTTCAGCCCGATCCCATAGCTGTCACTCATAATCAGGCTCTCAGGCTCACTCAGTCACCAATCTCTCCAGTCTCACTCACGGGCTCACAATGTCATGAAACTGGCCCGACAACAATGATATGATGTATTAATAAATAACAACTAAGACTGAGATATGATATGAATGCATGAATATAACTAAGTACGAAATATCAATGAAATCACAGAGATGACAACAAGAAACGACCACTATGGGTCCCAACAGTATCGTCATAAAGCCTAAACATAATATCTAGCATGATTGACAGCTCAATTACTTTATCACATGGTGAAAACACGGGCATCAACAAAATAGGACCACTATAAAAAGCCATGGATTCTACCAGATCACAATTCTCTCGGTGCACGCCCGTCACTTGGTATGTGCGTCACCTCATTACCAATCACACAGCACATAATTCGGGGTTTCGAATCCTTAGAACCAAGTTTGAAAGTGTTACTTACCTCAATCCGGGCAAAACTCTACTCCAAAATGCCTTTGCCTCTCAAATCGGTCTCCACACGTCCCTAATCTAGCCACAAGCAGTATAATACAATCAATATAGGCTAAAGGAATCAAATTCCACAAGAAAAATACAAAATTATAGCAAAACATCTGAATTTGGCCCAAACACGGCCCCCGGGCCCACTTCTCGAAATTCGACAAAAGTCACAAAACCCGAAATCCCATTCACTCACGAGTCTAACCATACCAAATTTATTAAATATACGACACCAAATGACCATTCAAATCCCCAAAATTCACTCTCCAAATCCCTAGCCTCAAACCCCCAAAATTCACCTCAAAAACACACCAACTAGGTGGAAAATCAGTGGGGAAACATCATTATTGATGAAAAATGAACATAAGGAGCTTACCTCAGTAATCTCTTCAAAAACCTCCAAAGTCCGAGCTCAAAATGATGAAAATGGTGAAAAATCTCGAAGTCTCGTATTTATATGTTCTGCCAAGGCCTTCCGCACCTGAGGTCACTTACCCGTATCTGCATTTTCGCGAGTGCGAACAAGTCGCCCTTTTATGCAAAATATTTCGCTCCTGCAAACCTAAATCCCGCTCCTGCGGGCTCTCTCCTACGAGGAATTACCCGCTTCTGTGGAGCCCAGCCCAAAGGCCAAATCTGCTTCTTCGGTCCTTATGCCGCTTCTGCGGTACCGCAGGTGTGGGAAAACCATCGCACCTGCGACCATCTACTCCCTCACCTCAACTCCGCATCTGCACTGCTCCTTTCCACATCCGCAAGCTCGCACTCGCGGTTCCCTATCTGTAGGTGCGATTACACCAGCAGAAACAACACTTCAGCCATCCTTCAACATCAAACTTCAAGTCCGTTAACCACCCGAAATCATCCCGAGGCCCTCGGGACCTCAACCAAACATACCAATAAGTATTATAAACCAATATGAACTTAGGCGAATCCTCAAATCACCTCAAACAATCAAAAACACGAATTTCACTCGGATTAAATCCTAATGAACTTCGAAATTTCCAAATTCTACAAACGACGTCGAAACCTATCAAATCACGTCTGATTGACCTTAAATTTTGCACACAAGTCACAAATGACACCACGAACTTACTCTAACTTACGGAAATCTTATCCGACTCTGATATCAAAAAGTCCACTCCCGATCAAACTTTTCAAAAATTCCAGCTTTCGCCATATTAAGCCTAATTCTACTATGGGCCTCCCAATCACTATTCGGATGCGCTCCTAATTCTAAAGTCACCTAATAGAGCTAAAGGAACCATCGAAACTAAAATTTGAGGTCGTTTACACATAAGTCAACATCCAGTTAACTTTTCCAACTTACGCTTTCAATTAAGAGACTAAGTGTGTCAATTCACTCTGAATCTCTCCGGACCCGATTCAACTAACTCGATAAGTCACATAACAGCTGTAGAATATCAAGGGAGTAGTAAAGGGGGGAACGGGGCTACAACTCTCAAAACGACTGGTCGGATCGTTACATTTAACTATTGAAGGTTACAAATTTGTAATCACTGAGGAGTGCCCAGAAAAACCTTATGAAGATGCTACTGATGATCAGGATAAGGCCTATGACAAATGGGTTAAGGTTGGTGAGACGGCGCGATGTTACATTCTTTCCTCTATGGCGAATGTTTTGCAACTTCAGCATCAGTTTATGGGGTCTGCTTATGACATGCTCGAAAGTCTCAAAGAGATGTTTGGCGATCAAAATCGTGCGACAAAGCAGATAGCCATGAAAGACCTTTTGAACACTAAGATGGTTGAAGGATCATCGGTCAGGGACCATGTTCTGAAGATGATGGGTCTTCTGAATGAACTAGAGGTCCTTGGAGCTGTGATTGATAAGGAATCTCAAGTTGAGATGGTCCTGCAGACTCTCCCTGACAGTTTTAACAATTTTGCTTGAACTATATTATGTAAAAAATGGGTTTGTCACTGGTGAAATTGTTGAATGAGCTGCAAACGACAGAATCTATTATCAAATAGCAAGCTCCAGTTATGGCACTAAATGTTGAGAAAAAAGGCTCAAAAGATTTTGGTACCTGGAGGTGCTACAGCTGGTGTGAAAAAGCCCAAAGGAAAGTGAAATCATTGAAAACAACCTGGGCATCACAAAAGGCAATGCCCAGCATATATGGCAAAGTTGAATAAGCAAGGTAATTCGAATTTAAATGTCATTGAAACTTGTTTAGCGGCTGTCTCTACCATGTTTTGGCATGTAGATTCAGTAGCCACTAATCATATCTGCACTACTTTGCGGTGGTTTCAGGAAACGTGACAGCTAAGTGAGAATGAGGTTTGCGTTTTTCAAGCCAATGGCGAGCCAGCACCAGCTTTAGCGTTAGGAAATATTAAAGTTTCGTTTAGTAGTGATAGAGTTTTAGTTTTGAAAGATGTTCTCTATGTACCTTCTATTAGAAAGAATTTGATTTCGGTTTCGAAAATAATGGATGTTGTTTATTATGTTTATTTTACTAATAACTCTGCTATTATTAAGTTTAATAAACGTTTTATCTACACTGCTGCTAGAGTACATGATCTTTTATTCTTGATATATCTCCTCCTGTGCTACAGCAACCAAAAGAATTAAATAACATTAATCTGCCACATAAAAGAAAACTATTTCTGAATTGAGCCAAACTTATTTGTGGCACTTACGTCTAGGTCATATAAATCTAAATAGGATTTCGAGATTGGTTTCTAATGGACCTTTGAGTTCATTGAAAGTGGAGGCACTGCCCACATGCGAATCCTGTTTAGAAAGGTAAAATGACTAAGAGACATTTTCCCTCAAAAGGAAATAGAGCCAGCGATAAGTTAGAATTAATTCACTTTGATCTGTGTGGCCCTATGAATATACAAGCAAGAGGTGGTTTTGAGTATTTTGTGACTTTCACAGATGATTACTCAAAATATGGATACATTTATTTGTTGCACCGTAAGTCTAAATGCTTTGAGAAATTCAAAGAATTTAAGACGGAAACGGAGAAACGACATGATAAATATATCAAAACATTAGTCTGGTTGTGGTGGTGAATACCTTTCTGCGGAATTCATTAACTACTTATCAGATTGTGGAATTACATCTCAATTATCTGCCCCAAGAACACCACAACAAAATGATGTGGCAGAAAGAAGAAATAGAACCCTTATGAAAATGGTTATATCAATGTTAAGTTATTCCAATTTGCCTTCTTTTTTGGGGGATATGCTTTAGAAACAACAAATTACATTCTAAATTTGGTTCCTTCAAAGTCAATACCTTCAACTCCAGCAAAATTGTGAAGTTTACGACACATTCGGGTTTGGGATTGTCCAGCACATGTGTTGAAAGGGAAAGCGGATAAATTGGAATCGAGGACAGAAGTATGCATTTTTGTTGGGTATCGAAAAGGAACTAAAGGCGGTTTATTTTATTGTCCCAAAGAAAAGAAGGTAGTTGTTACGACAAATGCCAGATTTTTAGAAGAGGACTATTTAATGACTATATTCTTAGAAGTAAATTAGTTTTACAGGAATTAAGTAATGGAGTAAGTAATGCCTCATCTCTAGAACGTATCCCGCAAGCCACTATTGACATACCACTGCATTATCGTGGTGGGAGAAATGTCAATAGGTGGCAAAACGCACAAGAGCAATTGCTTGACATCTCACTACCCCAAAGTAGTGGGAATAATGTTGAGCAACCTCAGATTGTTAAGCAACCTGAAATTGTTCTGCTGCCTGCACTCCAGGAAGAAGTTAATGATATCCCAGCACCGCAAGGTGTGGAGGACAACATTGAGGCTTCAGTTCCGGAAAATGATGTTATGATTCAACAAAAAAATCAAACTGTACCTGTAGTTACTAGTCGTAGTGGGAGAATTATTAAAAAACCTTACCAATTGGCGCTATTGGGAGAATCTTATGATAGAATCCCAGAAGAGCCTAATACAGAACCTCTTAATTACGACGAAGCACTACAGGATACAGACGCTGATAAATGGGTTGTTTCTATGAAATCTGAAATGGAGTCCATGTACTCTAATCAAGTCTGGAATCTTATAGAACCACCTACTCGGGTCAAACCCATTGGTTGTAGGTGGATCTATAAGAAAAAGAGAGGAGTGGATGGAAAAGTGTAAACTTTTAAAGCTAGGCTTGTTGCAAAAGGGTTTACACAAAAAGAAGGGATCGATTATGAGGAATCTTTTTCGCCAGTAGCCATGCTTAAATCCATTAGGATTCTCTTATCCATTGCTACTCATTATGATTATGAGATTCGCAAATGGATGTCAAGATGGCTTTTCTTAATGGAAGTCTTGATGAGTGCATCTACATGGCACAACCAGTTGGTTTCATAAAAAGTGGCAATGAGCACATGTTGTGTAAATTAAAGAAATCCATTTATGGATTGAAACAAGCTTCTGGAGCATGGAATACTTGTTTTGACACATCGATCAAAACCTTTGGTCAATGCGAAAATGAGTCTTGTGTCTATAAGAAGTGGGATGGAGATAAAATTACATTTTTGGTTACGTAGATGATATTTTGCTCATAGGAAATAATGTGAGCATGTTGGATTCAGTAAAGGAATGGTTGTCCTCGCTTTTTGATATGAAAGACTTGGGACAAGTGGCACATATCCTTGGGATCAAGCTTATGCGAGATCACAAGCGAAGGATATTAGGCGTATCCCAAGCACTTTATATTGATACTATTCTCACGAGGTTTAGCATGCAAGATTCCAATAAAGGCTTTCTCCCTTTATACATGGAATCTCTCTATCAAAAGATAAGTCCCCAAAAATGACTGATGAGATAGAAAAGATGAATGCGATCCTTTATGCTTCTGTTGTAGGGAGACCTAATATCTGCTTTGATGTTGGCATGGTTAGTAGATTTCAGTCTAATCCTGGACAAGAACACTGGACTGCTGTTAAACATATAATCAAATACTTCAAAAGGACTAGGGATTATATGTTTGTTTATCACTCAGGTGATCTTGCACCCATTGCTTTACTGATTCAGATTTCCATTCAGATAGAGATTCTAGAAAATCTACCTTAGGTTATGTTTTTACCTTAGGAGGTGGATCCATAAGCTGGAGGAGTATCAAGCAATCATGTATTGGTTATTCCACCATGGAAGCCGAATATGTGGCTGCATCTGAGGCAGCTAAAAAGGCTGTTTGGCTCAGAAACTTTCTAAAAGAGCTTAATGTAGTTCCTTCGGTTCAAGCACCGATTGTACTTTATTGTGACAATAGTGGTGCAGTTGCAAACTCGAAGGAACCAAGAAGCCATAAAAGGAGTAAGCATAATGAGCGTAAATATCATTTAATTCGGACATAACTCAGAGAGGTGATGCAAGAATGTTGAAGATTGCTTAGAGGACAATTTGGCAGACCTGTTTACAAAGAGCTTGCCACAGAAGATGGGAATTAGAGTTGTAGACGCATGGTTATGAGTCTAAGTGGGATATTGTAGGGATATACTATTAACCATGCGGTTTAGACTGTGATGACCCGATAGGTCATCTTATATTTTTAAACCTAATTGTGCCCTTTGAACTCTTAAAAACCTCATTTGAACCCTTTCCGATTTGCGTCCGCGGTCCAGGTATATTTCCGAAAAGCTTTTATATTAAAAACTGTGAAAAGTATGAAATTTTGCTTTAAAGACCATTTGAGTTGACTTTGGTCAACGTTTTGAGCAAAGCGACCCGGATTCATGTTTTGGCGGTCCCGATGGTTTGTAACGTGATTTGGGACTTGGGCGTATGCTCGGAATCGAATTCGGAAGTCCCTATCCCGAGATATCGGACTTCGTTGACATTTGAAAGTTAATGGCTTAATGAATTTGAAATGTTTGACCCATAGTTGACTTTTTGGATATCGGGTCCATATGTATTTTGGTTCCAGAATCCGGTATAGGTCCAATACCATATTTATGACTTGTCTGTGAAATTTGGTGAGAAACGGAGGTTGTTTGACGTGATTCGGACTTCCAGTTGTGAAAATAGAAGTTTCAAAGTTTTCTTGAAAATTTCATTTGATTTGGTGTTCGTAGTTCTAGGTGTTATTTTGGCGATTTGATTGTACGAGCAAGTTCATATGATGTTTTTAGACTTGTGTGCATGTTTGGTTTGGAGACCCGAGGGCTCGGATGAGTTTCAGATAGGCTACGGAGTGAATATTGGACTTAAAATATGTTGCTGGTGTATCAGTTCTGTTGCAGGCCTCTGATCTCGCATTTTCAAGATCAGGCATCGCATTTGCGAACTCTATTGGATTCGCATTTGTGAGCTACTCATCGCAATTGCGAAGAGTAGTTGGGCCACCTTATGTTCGCATTTGCGATACATACTTCGCATTTGTGATGGGACTGGGAGGGGAGATCTTCGCATTTGCGATCACGGGGTCGGATTTGCGATCAGTCCAGTTTGCATTTGCGAAGAAAGCAGAAATGTGGAGAGATCGCATTTGCGATGGTTCATTCGTATTTGGGGGCTTCGCATTTGCGAACCCCAGGTCGCAAATGCGACATCTGCAGCTTGTAAAACTTGACTTAGACGGAAATTTTGCTCATTCTTTAAAATTTTAAAAACAAGAAACCCTATAGGCGATTTTTCAAAGAACCTTTCTCCCTCAAATTATTGGTAAGTGATTCTAAACTAGTTTCTTTCAATCTTTCACTACTTTACCTATGATTTCAACCTAAAATCTAGAGTTTTCATGGTGGAAATTGGGGTGTTTTGGTAGAATTAGGAATTTTTGAAAAATAGGGATTTAGACCTCAAATTGAGGTTGGATTCCAAAACAAAGTACATAACCGGGTTCGGGGGTGAATGGGTAATCGGGTTTTGTCCGAATTTTGGGTTTGAACCAAGCGAACCCGGGTGTTGACTTTTGTTGACTTTTTCAATAATGACCTAAATTGAATTCTTTACAATCGTGGATTGTTCCTAAGGCTTAATTTGAATCGTGTGGTTGGTAAATTTCTAGATTCTATTGGTTCGGAGGCTTGTTTGAAAAGCAAAGCGATGGTTGAGCTTTGAGTTTGGTCTTTGTAGCGAGGAAAGTGTCGTGGTTAACCTTGACTTAAAGGATTAGGATCTATTTGTCCAATTGCTACGTGTTTAGATGTTGGGTACAACGTATATGTGTGGTGACGAGTACTTATGCGATTTTTTCGGGTTATAGCATGCGGGTGGGACTTGTTCTTTGTAATTGTTGCTTTCCATGATCATATTATCCATGCTTAGACTAGCTAATTGTTAAATTGATCGTTCTTATTATGTTTATGAGCTTTGGTGATAATTGATTATGGATTCCGAGTTGAGATTGGTATTGAGGAACCGTTGTTGAAGTAAGGCTTATATTTATTGATCCTATCTTCATGTTTTTACTTTTTCATTGTTATGTGGTAAGGGAGAGTGTTAATGCACGAAGGGTGATGTAGTGTCGTATATGAGTGTTAATTCACGATGGGTGATGCCGTGCCATGTTGTGAGTGTTAGTGCACGAAGGGTGATGTCGCACCATATTGTGAGAGTTAATGCACGAAGGGTGATGCCGTGCCATATCTGTTGATTTATACTGTGAGGTAGAGAGTAAAAGCATGAAGGGTGATGTCGTGCAGTTTCATTGTTTCACTGTGAGGTTGAGAGTAAAAGCACAAAGGGTGATGCTGTTCACTTTTCCTTACTGTGGTTACTTGTTTCATTGGTTCGATGCATATTGACTATTATAGTTATCATTGCCGTTGTGATTCTTTTATCTTGTATTCCCCATCAGCATGTCCCCCTCCCGATATTACTTGTCTAGCTTCTATTTGTTGTTAGTTTATACATATACTATTAAATTGCACAGGTATATTTATGTAAGTATTTTGTCATAGCCTCATCACTACTTCGTCGAGGTTGGGATTGACACTTACCAGTACATGGGGTCAGTTGTACTAATACTATACTCTGCACTTATTTTGCAGATTTTGGTACCGGCCCTAGCTGATCGTGAGGTTAGCAGTTGGATTTGCTTAACAGGAGACCCAAGGTAGATCTGCTGGCGTCCGCGGACCCTGGAGTTTCTTTCTAGTCTTATCATTTTACTGTTTCTTTTCCTTCAGAACATTGTATTTTCTTTCAGACTCTATTTGTAGTAAATCGTAGTAGCTCGTGAGTTGTGACTCCAGATCCTAAATGTATCAAATGTCATGGGTTTATGTTATTCTGCAAATCAGTATTAGTTTCTGTTTAGCTTAATTGTTCTTATTATTGAAATAGGCATTAAGAATCTTCTAACGTTGGCTTGTCTAGCAAGTGAAATATTAGGCACCATCACGGTCCCGAATGTGGGAATTTCGGGTCGTGACATAGACATAGTATTGTGTTTATTCTTTATGAAATAATTGTTTATTAATTTATTCAATTCAATAAAGTACTATTTTAAACAGATCATTTGTTACATGTGTGTCCTTTAGTTATGTAGTAGACAATTTAGTGTATGGAGTCTTAGCTCATGTACATAAGATTAAATTGTCGATTCTCATAATTAATAAACTATGTTCACAATCGAAGATATTATTGGACAAATTATCTTGATGATTGTAGCACAAGATTATAGTATAATTTGTCTTGATTATGGTAGTGATTTTACTCTAACGTCATGTGCTAGTATACTTAGTGTATATTAAACGGGCCAAGTAGAGAAAAGATATTTTTGTACTGAATATATATAAAATATTTTCTCTAATTCATTAAATGAGATTATACTCCTAATGTTGATATAATTATTATGATCAATGTGATTTGTTTATTGTTTTGATTTATCAAAAGGTACAACTCTATTTAGAGTTAGTGTATGCCTAGTATATTGGACAATAATGAATAGCATTTGTGAAATAATAATTAGTTGATAGAATCCATGACCGGGTTTTGAGTTTGATGATACCCCTTTATGTAAGCTTATAAGTTTTTACGTGAAAACCCGGCCGGTAAATTTTGTATCCGTCACAAGAAATAGTTTAAGCGGAATTATAAAGGATTTAATTAGTTGATTAAATTAAATTATCAGTGATTTAATTTAATTATCCGGTATTTGGGATCTTAACATGGGAAGTTAAAATAAGTGTTAGTGAATTTCGAAATTCATATTTAGGAGTTCAATTGCAGTTTTTAATGGAATAAACTGCAATTAATTATAGAAGAAATTAATCCATCCAAAATTTCGAATTAATGCTATCATTGATAGGCTCTTATTATTTCTGTGGTCCCTGCTATACCTAGTAAAAACCTGGACCGACTTGGTTAAAAAGTGACTTGGGAGAAAAGTCATCCTGTAGAGTTAGAGTAGGATTTTACTTGCACAAGAAGAATCCTATGCGTTTTTGGAGCCCTCCTTGGCTGGAAAACGAGTCTACATAAAGAAGACGTTTTTTACCCAATACTTTACTTTTTTAGATTTGTATTGTTCTTGCGCACTCAAAGCAATTTCGTCCAAGGTCTTACTAGGACCATAGCAGAAGACTGCAGCTCTAGATTCTTGCTCTAAGGAGGACATGTGCAACGTTTTCAAGAGGTTAGTGGTTCTAATCAGGGGCGGATGCACCTTGGTGTAAGCGGTGTCGGATGACACCGCTTTGCCAGAAAAATTCACTAAACATGTGTAAATTACATGTACACCAAATATTTTATTAAATAAACAAAAAAAAAATGACGCTACTTTACACATACTTCTCGCTAGCTCTGCTGGTCAAGTGCTTCACTTTTTTAGGAGAGGTCATGGGTTCGACTTGAGCAGCTTCATGCTGAGTAAGATTTTCATTTTCTGCTAAAAAAACTTGTTTTTCCTCCAAGTATGTTCCACGCTAAGTTTTCTTACTATTTCTTTCTTTCTATCTTTTTCTTGGGGGAAGATGAAGTTGGTCCGAACCCAAATTGTAAAGTCAAATAATAAAAGAGTTTTAAGTGATTGCTTAGTGTTATATATAGAAAAGGTAGTATTTACTATTATGTCTAGCAAGAATATTCTGAATAGATTTCAAAAAATAAAAACTTGTTGAGGAGGGTTGTAGTATTATACTTGAATTCATTTTTTAATAAGATTCGAATTTGTATATTTTTATGTGTATCCTGACAGTAATATATCTATTTGTTCACTTTTTTAAATGCGATACCGCTTACGAAAAATCCTGCTGTTTCTAATCTCGTAATTATATCATTGTCTAATTTACATGTATTTGATGTCTGAATTGTATGCTTGCATTCACTGCGCATATTCTAACATAATATACAATCCTCCTTAGATCTTACTCGTGAAATTTTACTGAATATATTATTGTTTGTTGCTGTTGATTCATTGCATAAACAACTCATGTGCTTGTGAATAAAACTAGTCGTTCCTAGTAGAATTTCAACGTTCACAAATTACTATAACTTGTAGTATTTTTTTTCTTCGTACGAATAACAGGTTATGCATGCACCATGCAAACTCGATTAAGTATTGTTACCTCAATATGTCTTGCAAGATGTTGAGCTTCGAAAATCACTTGTGGTAATAGCCAACTTCCACTAACAATAATTGGCTAATAGGAGTCGCTGAAAGGACAAGATAGCAAATTAAACGAGAGAATTTTGTAGGATTATCATAAAAAGAAATGGGGGAGTCTTGGTGTGATATAGTACAGGTAAGGACCAGTTTGCAAATGCACGGAGTTAATTAATGCTGTAAATTTTAAGGGGCCCCAATGGTTGGAACACTGCCAATTGACTGCAGTGGCTTGTGAACCAATGGTCAAAACCAGAGGTTGGTCACTCATACCCAATATGTAAAAAGTAACCTTCAGTTTACCAACCTGTAGTTTTTATTGGTAATCTGGTACTCGTATTTTAGTTTTTAATTCAATAGCTAGTTTGATTTGATTTTAAGATTAAGATAACGTTTGACCATAGATTTCCAAATTTGTTTTAAAAAATTTGATTTAGGTGAAGTTTAGTTTGAAGATGAAAATCTGTTTGCGTATACGGTGGAAATCGGGGCTACCCGATTTCGTCCTTCGATGGAAAAAGTGATACCACGTCGGAAGACCAGGACGTCGAGCCCGGGGTCGAAGTTCCTTTCCAAGGTCGAGGTCGATATCACTTACCGAGGTCAGAAGAAAGCATATTTCGAGATGGTGCCGGTATAGTTCAGTAACGGAAAGAGCGAGATACCCGCAACGGACCGAAGATCACGGCGTGAATTTCGGAATGGCTTGATCCTCGGCGGTTACTCGGTTGTCAAATATGATTTCCTACTATTATTAGAAGTGTACCTTATTTAGGACTCCCTTATTATATGGTACTCGTATTTTAGTTTTTAATTCAATAGCTAGTTTGATTTGATTTTTAAGATTAAGATAGCGTTTGACCATAGATTTCCAAATTTGTTTTAAAAAATCTGATTTAGGTGAAGCTTAGTTTGAAGATGAAAATCTGTTTGTGTATACGGTGGAAATCGGGGTTCATTACATCTGTAATCATCATTGTTCACTGAAAAGAAAATATATGTTCATTACTTTCTTGCTATTTCATTTACTGTTTATCGGAGTTGCTTGATAATTCGCTATTTCTATTATCACACCTCGAGACTATCATAGGTCGAGGTCGAGATCTTGCTTGCACACTTGTTTGATTTACTTTGTTATCTAATTTATCTATTTAATTCCTTAATTATTAATTGATATTAGACTAAATCACATATCCTTAAAACCACAATATAAGTTTAATTGTTACTCGAATTTTAGGGTAAACAGTTTGGACATAACTTTTAAAAACATATTTCACTTTTATTTTTCGAAAAAACATGAAATGTGACTTATACCCATAAGTTCTAAGAACTATCAAAAATACCCAACAATACAACACAAACAATTAATCCCGTATATGCACAACCTTCATCCATGCCATTCATTATCATTATCACAAACCATAGTCCTGAACATAGAAAAGTTTGGCACAAATTTATCATTTTTATAATGAACTATATAATATACTATCCTAAAACCATAATCTGATATTTTAATATCAACTGCTAATAACACAATTACTAGCCACCATAATTTGTCAAATTGCAATAATATTACAAGAATCATCAGTCCAAAGGAAAATAATAGTAATTAGCTGCTGGTTAGTTGGGTCATAATAGATATTGGTTTATAAAATACAAAAGTTTGGGTAATTTTTAAAATTAAATTGTGATATTTTGGCCAAAACACAAGTCTAGAGCTAGTTTTGGAATTTGAAAATTTTATTTTCAAAATCTGCCAAAACATGGTTAAATCTATAAACAAACATGTTTTTGCCAAAAAAAAAAATATTGGAAAAAACTTGGCAAATTCAACTATCACCTCCTTTAAGGGATTTTCAAATAAAAAAATATTATATTATATTATATTATTTTATATTATAAGGACATTTAAAAATAATTATATGTAATTGTTAATAATAATATAATAATTATATGCAAGGACATTTAAGTGATAATCCTTTCTTGTTCCATAATGTTTGTCACTTTGCATTCGCTACAAGCCTACAACCAAGTTAATGGGAGGCGAATTCTGAATTTGAATTTTATTGGTTCAGATTTACAATTTTATCATATTTCATCTAATTTAATGTGCTCAAATTTTTACTATTTGTATATATTTAATAATTTTTTGGACGAAAATATAAAATATGAGCCAAAGATATAGACTCAGATGAACCTATAGCCTCTACACTGAATAGGCCCAACGTGTTAAAATAGTCTCAACAATCGATGATATTTACATTTGGAAGTAGAAAGGTCGAGATCGAAAATGATATGAATTTACTCTAAAACTTACTAATTCCTGTTTGAAATGCGAGAAAACTCTTCTTCTTTTGAAGCATATCAGTGGAATGACATTAAAGCCGGTTTGGAAAGTCACCTTGGAAATGGATTTGGGTGTAATTGGTGTAATTACATAGTTTGTCATGTTTGTTTGGTCAAGTAATATTTGGTCAGCATGGAATTGGGTGTAATTACACTGTCCAATTCTCAAGGGGGAGGTGAGAATTGGTGGTAATTACAATGTTATTTTTTAGTTTCTTTCCTTTTTGTTTTTATTTTAATTTATTTTCTTTATAACTTTTTATTTATACTATTTTAATTTTTTAATTTTATTTTACTTTTTAATTTCTTTTGAAATTTTAAAATATATTTTTCTTTGTACGTTATTTATCTTTTATTTCTCTATCTTTACTTTTTGTGATTTCATGTAATTGCTTATATTTTATTTCTTATTTATTTTATTATTCAATTTTTGAAATTACACCTCCTAATATTAGAAATAATGAGTCATTAACAAGCTTGGCATATAATGAGTGATGCAATTAAAGTGAAATTTCGTTGTTGAATGTGATTATAAACTTTTCATGTTTCCTAATCTTAAGTTGCAGTGGAACTTACTATTATTATGTTGGAATTTGACATATGTTAAATGATTTTATTTTATTTTTTGAATTTTCAAAATGTGTTATATTCATGGTTCCAATTTACTTGTTTTAGTAGTATTGGCTCACATTGCACGTTGTCCGTTTTTTAGTTAGAATTGATAGATTAGTTTTGTCAAACATTTGAATAATGTTATGACATTATATTTATAGATATTAATTTATTTTATCAAACATGAATTCCATGATGTTCTTACAAAACGTATATTTTTAATTTTTGTTTCTAAACTAAATATTATTAATTAAAATATATATAAATTATTTTTACAATATTAGTTATAAATATATAATTACTAATTAATGTATTTCACAAAAAAATATACATCTTAAATACCAAATATAATATTATTTATACTTATTAAAATTTGTACGCATATATTTATTATATTAGATTTTAAGTTTTGATAATTACTTAATTTAAAATTTAATCTAACAGTGTAATTACACTTGTGCAACCAAATAGTATATTTGTAATTACACTGTAATTACACTATGACAAACAAACATGTTGTCGTAATTACTAGGCTGTGTAATTACTACCCTAGTAATTACACCCATTCCAATTACAAAGTGGCTTTCCAAACAGACTCTTAATCTCGTATGCTTTAGTTCTAGATCTTGAGATTCAAGAAGATATTAAAATAATCTCGATTACCGTAGTTCTAGATAATGGGATTTGACTAGATATGTTGCAGGTTAATATGGTGGCAATATTTATTGTCGCCTAGGTTTTATATCACAATAAATTCATAAAAGAATCCAAATTTTAATAAAATATTTGCCACATCAGATATAGGTGATCCAAAATTGTGAGATCTCGAGTCGTAAGTTCATCAATGTTAGTTTCATTACTCTTTTAATGTTTTTGCTTCTATTTATTGGATTAGTTTTATTACTCATTTAATATTTTATCTTCAAATTATTGGTTATGATTGATATATTAAGTTGCTTCAGAATTCTTAGCTGTTCTTTGTCTTGTGACATAAATTTGGTGGTCAAATTGGCAAGACAGGTGATCACACTTCAATCTTGGTATCATAAAGTACCAAACTATAGCAACAAGAATTTAACTGATACACGTTGACAATCAGAAAGAATTCTTATTCTATCAATATATTTTTATATAATTTGTTCCATTTTCAAAGTTACTAATTTCACTTTCTTAAACGATTACCAATAATTACTCTATTTTTTTTAGTTGATTATAGTGCAAAAATTCTTTTATACTGTTAGCATAAAGATAAACTCTAGTAATTTTTTAAACTCAACTTTCTATTTTCTCTATAATGGTTAGTGTCTTAGTGATAGCAACAGCCTCTACAGAGACCAATAGGGACGACACCCTATTACCTCCATTGTAAAACAATGGCACACAATCTTTGGCATGGCTATCTGTATTACGTACTCTTTAGCTGATGGTACCAATAAAATTTTTTAGCCCCATTGCTTTGAAATTTCTTGTCTCAAAAGTACTCTGTTTCTAAAAAGAAAATGACTGAATTCAGTGAGTACTCTTTGACAGTCAGAATACAGTGTCAACAAATATTAGAGAAATTAGTTAGGCCCCGTTTGGCCATACATTTTGGCACCATTTTTTCAAATTTTTTTAAAACATTGTTTATTCATAGATTAATGATCTATTTTTGAAAAAATTTTGAAATTATTTTTCAAATTCCCAAAATTTAGTTTAGGGTAGATTTTGGGTGAAACTTGTTCTCCCGCTCACAAAACTTCAAATTTTTTTCAAATAAAATGCATGTCCAAACATAATTTCAACTTCCAAAAATTATTTTTCAAAACTACTTCAAAAATTATTTTTTCAAGTTTCAACTAAATATATGTCCAAACGCTAGCTTAAACTCTCCGGATAATACTAGTATTACTCCTACTATACTTTCTTTTGTTCCCAAATTTTTTAGTATAAATTTCAAACAAGGTACTATTAAAAAAATAATCCATATATGGACTGTAAGAAGCAGAATATTGGGAAGAAAATTGAATGAGAGAGTTACGTGTTTGTCTCTCTCAAAGATCCTATAAAGATATGTGCAGAAGATATAAGAAAAGAGGAAAGAACTGGTGGATAGTCCATATTTCCTTGATTATCCAGCTGGAGAGATTGATCGATCATATTGCTTCTGGTGTTTGAACTCACATAAATCAAATAGTGAATCCACTTATCCAGTCTGCTTACATTATAGCACCAGCTTTAATACCATATCATTATCATTAAGAATCTATCATAAATAAGTTGTTTATGTAATCATGTTTCCACTTACTACTTAATTAAGAGCACAGAGAGGTTAGAGCTATGTGATGAGGCAAAAGGTTTACTCATTGACCTCTCGGTCCACTCTCCTCCCCTTGTTCGGTTATATTCTACTCCCTCCGGTCCAAAATAAGTAATTTTTTGGATGTTTTCACACAAATTAAGAAATCCACCTTTTAGCATTAATTAGCAATGGAATTGACCATATTAACCTTTACTATCTCACATAAACACTCCAGCACATATTCCAACACCATTTACTTCAAGGACAATGTAAGAAAAAAATAATTAATTCATTCTTGAAATCTGAAAAAATCACTTATTTTGGACCACAAGAAAAAGGCCAAAAAACCACTTATTTTGGACCGGAGGGAGTAGTGACTTGCCCTGTTAAGCAATGAGTTTAGGTTCTATACACTAATCACTAATTGTGCAAAAATGTTTATACAATAAGATCATTTATAAAGTAATTATATGTATATTTCTATAACAATCATTAAATGGTAATATGATAAAAATGAAAAGTAACACGTGATCATATATTAAGCTATATTAATAGTGTAAACAATCTTTACCCTGTGAGTTACAAGTCCTTGAGCAATTAGTGTATACCCTTCGACCAGAATATCATATTAAAACATCTTGCTAACTTTAGATTTTCCTAAATTTCTACTTAAAATCGCACAAGGGGAAAATGATAGAGACAGCTACTTTTGGAGAGCCAAAGTCCACAAAAGAACGAACTAGTAAGATGCAAAGATGGGATTACTTTGACTTACTCAAATTCTGCCTCGACCATCACTGTGTACTGACTATTGACAGACCGTGCGATGGCTTGTTTTTTTACTTTTCACACAACACAATTCATAGTTCTAAAGCAAAAAGAAGTGTGAATCTTTGCCAATCCAATTTGATGCACATGACATGATCTTACGGTCAAAGTTGAAAAGGCATGCTACCCCTTTTGAAAATTTTGGAGGTGTACAAGTTGAGCATGAGTTGCGATGGTCATCATTACACTTCCCCTGCATGATTGAATCTGAGAAACATAATGAATGTTTGAGTGTTTGACTATTCCTCCAAAAAATGCTTACTTTTTCATTTTCTATAAATATAGTGTACGAGCTGGTTTGCGCGCACAAATTATCACAATCAATTGCCGCCTTTCATTAATTGGCAGACTAAATTTATAGTTCCTCAAAGTTAAATGCAGTAGTCTCTAATACAAGCTACTGTTCTTAGCTACAAGGTCTGCATGCAAGTTTTACTTATGTAAGTCATTATGCCAGGTAATGTGCCTTCAAGAATTAAAGAAGATAGAGATAGTGATTCACCAAAAGAAAGCGACAGTCAACATTACAAGGAAAGCCAACTAATTAGTATGGAAGTGTAATCTTAAATCATTTATACTTCCATCAACTTTCTTCTTCCACCAATTAAAACATGAAATGCATGTCAACTAATATCTACCACATTGACTAAAGATATCACAGGTCATTTGTTGGTCATTGAATCCATGAACGCCTTTTGCCGCACACAAGCATTCATAAGATCCGTCATTTTCTAGTTCCTTCCTTGAAAAAGACCCACCATGAGTGCTCTACAGACCAACAGCTTCCAGCTTTAGTATTTATGTGAAGAGAGGCTGTCTAACACAAAACTCAACTACCACGTTTGAAGTGTTCTTTTATGAATTTTTCGGCATAAGAAGGGTACTTATCTCGAATGTACTGTCTTAAACACTTCTGGTAGGAAAAGTCTATCCATCCACCATCAGTTCTTACGACAAAGAGACACCTAGAACGTCTGAACTGGGGATGCCGATCGACCTACAACATAGAGAGGCTATTAGTCAACTCAAAAAAGCAGATATTTTCATAACCAGTATCAAAATTACTGCCTCTTTACATGATGCCACTTATATTAAAGACCTGACTGCTACATTAGCAAAACCAACTGTATAGAAGAATTACTCAATGATCGAATGTAGTTTGAGATTACAAATCTATGCACAGGAATGAACGAGAAGAATAATGCAGTTTGCACACAATGACTAAATGCTAATGCACCAAACTAAACCAAAAGTCAGTTCAATCTCTACTAACAGATCAAGCAACCACAGTATCTTCTAACTATGCAACCAACCATAATGGAGTCGAGGCCACATCCAATTTTATCCTCACAATGGGGATGGTAAGCAAGAAGCTTGTCTACCACTATTTTCTCATCTTCTGCTGTCAGACGTTCTCCATCCATATACCTGGGAATGAGGAAAAGCCCGAACATTAGGGTAAAATTCAACAGACAAGCAAGAGAGATAATTAGTAAGTAGAAGAATAAGCATCAAGATACAAAAGACAGTAAATAAAAGTATAAAAGGACAAAATAAAAAGAATCTGCACATACATAGCTATATAGTAAATTCATAACCTTTTAAACATAGCAACTTTTTTTTTCTCGATAAGGATGTTAAACATAGCAACTTCAACTGAAAATTAACAGGCAATACCACCCCATTTCATAACATTACTGTTTTTTACTTGAAGAGAAGATCATTTCTTTGTTGAGAAAGAAGAGGAGATCGTTTTCTATTTTCAACTTCACACTAGCCAAATTAGATGAAAAACAACATAACAGAAATACATTAAGCCATATAGGATAACAAATTACAGCAACAGCTATGCTTCAGTCTCAACTAGTTGGTCTAGAGGACAATAAATTTAAACAAGGTATTAATATATAAAGATCCGATTTACTTTTTTAAAAAGCAATCAAATCTTGCGCCTTCAACTGAAAGCTAATTGAAGTTTATAATAGTGGCAATGCATTTTCTAAGCAATTCATCAATGAGAAGGAAGATGGATTTTCATTCATAGCAAGCTAGACCCTGAAACACTATGCAACGCCAAATATGGTATCCTTGTGCACTTTCTGAAGTAGTAAGAACTAAGAACTAAAGAAGAATAAAAACTAGTAATTACCTAAGATCTTTTACTAGAAATTAATTTCTTGAAATTCTTTTCTTCGCCTAAAGTCCCATTGAAAACCTTACTTCCTGACTTTCGATTGCTACCAATATAACCAGAATAGAGCAGAAACTGTCAAACTATTGCAGAGAGGGTGATGCAGCACATAACGAAAACATACAGAGAAGCCTAAAGAAAGTTCTTTTGCTCATACCTTTTGCAAGTGTAGGACTTCCACCTCACTTCAGTTTTATTATATCTTTTGCAATAATTTCGGGTTCATTAGGTACTTATGGTAATCTCCAGGCTCATTGTGGCAGGCACAAAATCCTGGAATGTTGCTGAACTTTTATTTTTGGTTGAGTAACGTTATCATTCAGATTACTGAAATGTTCTCTAGCACCTACGGGCAGCCCTGTGCACTAAGCTACCGCTATGAGCGGGGTCCGCGGAAAGGCCGGACCATAAGGTTCTAGCACCTAAGGAATCTTATTCTTTATGCGCTGTTACTTTTTCATAGGATGCAGCACAAAGTCTAAGAGTTCGCTCATAAAAACATGTTGACTCCTTCTGCTCAGTGCATACTTCAAATTACACCACTAACACTCAAGGCAACATAGTTATTACCTCAGCCATAATGCGCTATGCTGATAGTAACATTATTTATCAATGACTTCTTACAATAATTTCAGAATTCGTAAGAGTTCTAATTGTTTGGTGATCTTCTCGGAGGCACAATTCCTCTGGCATGGTTGTAAAAAATTATTGTTTACCGAATATAGTCAGGAAAGAAAGGTTCCTTCACATGGTTCATGAATCTTGAAGTTAACAAGAAAGTGCAGATCTAATGAACTTTTCTCTCAAAACATAAAACGAGCTCATCACTAGAAATCCTATTGCCAAATCGAAATCCATTTCTTTGCTCTTCCGCCAGTTTTATCTCCCAGAACTGATCCATGATGATCTAGGAACTATAGCAATCCAAATGTCTTTGCATGCCACAGGGAAAATCTAAATAAACCTGCATTCATTTCCTTGTGAATAATAGGTTTCCCTGTGGAAAAGATGAAAGAGTACTTTAACTTGATCAGATACCTCATGCTCACAAAGGCAGAACATTGATGTATTATTGCTAAAGGAGCCCGACACCTAAATCGGAGAGAACAACTACTCGAAATTGGATAGTAACTCGCAGACGCAGTGAAGATGTAACCATAAGGAAATCTCAAGGAAGAAAAGCACATCAATGTGATGATAGGGAAAGTCATAGAAGGCATTAAAGATAATTGTAGAAAGGCCTTCCCCAAACAAACTGACTCTTGGCAGTTTACGTTAAAGTTAATACTTCAGTGTCTGTATCTTCAGAAAAGGAAAAAAAGCTTTTGCATTTTGAAAAAGAAACACTTTTAAAAAGGATTTTCCCTCTTCTCCACCAATGATCTATACCTAAGATGTACAGCTAGAACTGTACTCTAGAAAGCTATTCAGGCAGTAAACGTGCTTTGACTCTGAACTTTGCTTTCAAAGAAAAAAGCACTGAGAAATAGTTATCATTCTCATCTATCAAAAAAGGGAATATCATTGATCACTTGAAGAGACTTAGGCATAAACGGCATCCTTCGTGTAGACTGGTGGAATACACAATCAGCTGAGTTCATGTTATTAGAAGAAGAGGGTCCAAACAAACTACCAGATCAACACTAGTCAACACCCAAGGAACTCTCCCATGATCACTACCCAGCAAGCATGATAACCCTGCCTTCACAGCATTATGAGTCGCACTGAGTCATTTGGCGTGGTTTGGGGGGGGGGGGGGGGGGGGGTTGTTATTTGCAAGGCCTCGTGGTCAACAGCAACAAACCACTATCATTGTCCACCATAATCAACCGTTCATAATGATCGATTAGAAACACCGGCATTTATGTTGCTTCCGAATATATAAACAACCCCAACACATTCAATAGAAAAAGAACCCAATAACAACACTTCATCAACAGAAAAAAAAAACCCAATAACGGTAACAAAGAAGGGTGGGAGAATATCAGAAACACAAATAATGTTTCGACTTTCGAGAAAGCTAGTCCTCATTATTATCTGTTCTTTTCCAGTTTTCACTTGTGTTTTATTCTGTGAGAACACTACTGATTTGAGCGTTTCAATTTGACAACCAGGATACCCCAAGGCTTTGGTCTAGTGGTGAGAATGCAACACATGATGTGTGTTGAAAACCCAACCGCAGATAAGTGGAGAAATACACCGAGTTTCAAACCTTGCGGTATTAGTCCTTAGGGTTTTCTCGTTATTGGAAAGAAAAAGAAGAGAAGAGTTGACTCCCAGGATCCCTGGGATTCTCAAGTCAAATATCTCTTTTCTCTTTTGTCTCTACTCCATGAGAAACATTTTTTTATGAAGTTGGCTTCTTCCAACTTGAGATATTCACACCGAAGCCAGCACCGAAGACCAACACAAGAAAGGATCGACGTTCAGACAACTTCACAAAGATCTCTCAAGTCGGAGATTCAAATATAATTCAATGATCAACAGATCTTATTTCAAAATTCTGATTTAATATTATTGCATTCAGACAACTTCACCAAAATCTCTCGGGTTGATTAAGAGCCAATCCAGTCATCAACAATCTTATTGTTCAATCTAACTCAGTATTATATTAATTGAAAATGTCATAAAAATACGATAACCAGATAGAGAAAAGATAGTTTGACAGAAAATATTTGGAATCAGAGAGAAAGAGAGATAATAAAGATAAAAGAAACAGATGTTGTAGACAAAGAAAAAACTTTTAAGGCTGGCTAGCATTGTTCTTGTTATGTGAATACATTACATAGTGACACAGAGGAGAGGAAAGGGAAAGAAAAGGGATAATCTAATCCCGCCTAGACCCAAAACAACCCAATTGTAGGGTTGCATAATGAATTGACGTTCGGGTTACTTATAAGTTCTCACAGCACTCTTCTAATGTATAACTACATCAGTTTTGATTATTCTTAACAGCATGAAAATTTACTTTATAAATGACGAGAATTGCACCAAAACAAGCATGATCTGAATTGGAGAGTTCACGTCAAAAAGGTACAAGGCCTTTAGGCCAATTGTGTTCTTGCTTTGTGGCCATAATTCTTATTTACCACTTTTTTAACAACAGTTTTAAGATAAAACTGTTGGCCTAACTAATGACTCACATTTAGTTATCAACCACAGAAACCTTGGATATCCTCATAGTAATGATTGATCAATATTGTACACAAATCATGTTTAAGCTAGTATCAAGTAAAAAAATTACATTAATTTACTTATTTGAAATAAAAGGAACTATATTGTAAGGAGTTACTTTAAACACCAATAATAGTTGACACAGGACACATGCGCCAAAAAAACAAAAATCAAGTATGCCTGTTTAAGTCAATTTTTAGCGTAATATTTTTTGCAATCATATTCATGTCTAATTCTCAATTGTGTTAAGTATTGATGTTAGGAGTTCCACAAATTGTTGATGTCTTGATAATGGTTAATTTGTTTCAAACAAATTTTATTCAAATAAAACTAGTTAATGAACTTCTCCCAAATAAAACTACACAATGCATCTTACGTTAGTCTCATTACTATATTTCTATCATTTCAACTCTCTACGTCAAATTATTTAGAAAAGCTAAACGCTACCTAAATCCCGAGATACTTGTCCTGCTTTCTAATTCATTCTAAAAGTTGTTTCTGTTTCTTGAGATGTAAACTTGTTTTTCTTATACTACCATATAGTCCCTTTAAATATAGCATTGACAGAGTGGCATTATACCTGCAGTTAAAGGTTTAAAACTATCATAGAGTTTGACTTTTTCCTTCATTTACACATCATTCTCATACAAAAAAAAAGTTCAAATCATTCATAATCTCTAGCTGCAGAAAGTGGTAGTAAGTAGTAGATTATCATTGACTTACTACTGTTTGGAGGATACAGAAGCAGACCTACACGATCAGCTTTCCAATTCAATAGGCAAAGAATTATAGGTCATTTTCTAAGATTTTCTGGATCTTTGGTGCTAAAGGATCTTAGTGGTTAGCCTAAGCTCAGGCTCCTCAAGGTGGAATTCACAGTCTTTACTTTGCTTCTTATCATTCTCCGACTATTGAAGTCCACACGCCACTCTTCTCAGGGGCGTACGCAGGATTTCTCGTAAGCGGTGTCAATATTTAAAGAAATAGATGAAAAATCCAATATAATGATATCATATACTAAAAAAATACAGTTCAAATCATATTAATAAAGTACATTACTATAACTCTCCTCAGTGAGTGTTTATTTACTCTTTTGGAATGGACTTATAATATTCCAATTGAAAATAGTACTTTTTGTAGGAAAGAACCAAACATAATCACTAAAAGACTATTCATTTGTTTTTTATATCAATTTCGTCGCCAAGAAAAGAAAAAAAAAAGGATAGCAAGATAACTTACAATAGAAATAGTTGCAAGCAACACACAAAATCCCCAAAATTGCAAATTGCAGTGATTTTTTTTTGTTGGGGTCTTAAATTTGATGAAATAATTACATTCCAAAAGACATTGAAATCAATAATTCTTTGCTTTTGTTTGACGCTTAGACCCTAGACCCAATAGCCAACAATGCTCAAACCTTAAAAAACAAAACAGATGTAACCACTTGGTTCGAACCCGCAACGTCTCACTAGTATTCATTTTAGGCAATTTACCGTCTGAGCTGAGTATTCGTGTGAGAAGTTTCAATTTATTAACTAGTTATGTCGTTTTTGCTACTAATCAAATACTCTATATTTAGCAAAATTTTCCGACGAATCGGTGTCAGATGACACCGCTTAAGCTAAGGTGGCTCCGCCCCTGACTCTTCCTATTCGCAGAAGCAGCTGCAGTTTTGCTTTCATTGCTGAAACAAGTTCTTTTAAGCACAAAGACTAATGCTTTCCTTATTTCTAGAGCCATAGGATATATTATTAGAACAATAGCGTTCATAAAAAGCTGTCATTGTGTTACCCTCTTGTAGGAGAGTGATTGCTTAGTGTTTTGCTAATGTTCAATTTCTCTTGGTCCAAAAGTACTAAAGGTAAATGAATTAGCATCCATATCAAATTAAAAGTAATGCATTTGCACAAATAAAAAGCAAGCATTAAGCCACAATCAACACACCAGAAGCTCAAACGAGTAGCTGTGAAATAAATGCATTGGTAACCTGCATGAATATATTAATCGACTTATAGTGAAGAACAAATGTTAAAACAATGATTGAGAAGTAAAATAAAACAATTAAAATATGGAATAGTTTACTGAATTTGAATTCTTCAACGGGGAGCTAGTTGTATAAAATTAAATTGAGACCACGAGAGTAAATTAAAGAAGAAGATAGCATACCTATCGGAGTGGATAATTTCTTTGGCGAGGAAAATAACGGGCTCAATTTCTTTGAGTATCTGAGTTTCTCGTTCTTTCCATTTTCTATAGTCCGGGTCGGGCCACCTCGGGTACTTGGGCGGGTCCTTGGTCCTTAGCACGGTGGTAGTATTTTCCTCATTGGATGCAGCGTCATCGTAGGGCTGAGCCGATTCGGAAGCAGCTGAAAAAAGCCTTGGAGCAAGTAATACGAAGCTAGGACTCTGGAGACGTTGATTGCAGAAGCGGAGCCGGAGAAGAGGGAACCCTCTGAGGAGCAGCGGAGCAGCCATTGTTAGCGTTTCTGTGAGTGATCAGTAGTTTTGACTATGACCCAAAAGTAGAGGAAAAAACCAACATAGTCCCTTAAGTATGGGTATTGAAGAATTTTGGTCCTTTACAAATATCCTACTGAACATAGACATTCTTTATATTTGCAAAAGTGGACAGTTTAGGCCAAAGATTTAAAAGACTTCCTATAGCTAAGGAGAAAGTAGCAACTTCTATAATTGAGAGACGAAGCATTAAATTATTATGTTATTTCTTTTTGTTTATTCTTTGTGTGTGAGTGTGCTAGTTTAATATCCACACTATTTCTCAATACTGACTGAGCATATCTAGCATGTTAGTGACCATATCATATGTGAAATAAGACTTATTCTAGAAAAATATGCTTGTAATTAATAGCAGGTTTATATACATAGTATGTTATGATTGAGTATGATAAATGAGGAAGAAGGTGTAGCGATGAGCATGAAGTTTTGGCTGGCTTCAATATGCTTTCTAATTCTTTGAGCATTACTTTAATCATTCTGATTCTTATTATTCTATACAAGTAGTCTGCCGGTCCTTGGTTTGGTCTTGATGATGCACTATAATGCCTCAATTCTAGGGGCAGGAAGGAACTGAGCGCACCAGCGAATAAAGACAACCTAAAACAAAAAATGGAAGTCTAAGCCTTTACAGCTGAAACTGACATAAAAAATACTTCACATGTATTCTCCGCCGGAGTTCAGACCTTAATGTTTGGCCATAATACTATATTTTTAGTACATTACTCGCCTTACATGTTATCAGTTTAATGGTTAATTGTGCTACATTTAAGCTAAATTATGTTGTTTTATGTGTAGGAGCATCGAAAGACAAAGACGAGTAGAAGGCCGCACGAAAAAAGAAAAAAATACAAGAAAAGAGCACAAAAGCACGAAGTGCCCAAACCTGGCGCCAGGCCAAGAGTCGCCAGCTCTATAGCATGCTGCTCCTCGCTATAGACCTCGCGCCACCTGGCTTAAGGCGAGCTCAACCTGGCATTACACCAGGCATCACCTGGCTTATGGCGCGCTACAGACCAGGCTTCGCCTGGTTTATAGCCTGGTCCCCCTGTATGCGAACAAATTATTTCTACTAAAATTTTGAACTTGGAGACTTCTATCCTAGCCTATAAATACTCCCTAAACATGTCTAAGAGGGTGATTGGATATTTTTTATAGGGGAAATTTGACCTAAGGGGGCAAGGACACGCTAGGAGTAAGGCCGATAATTCTTATAAGAGTTTTTCTTTTCTTCTTCCAATTTTTCATTATTGGTTACAAATTTGTGTATTGTATTTTTAAATACTATTATGAATAGCTAATTTATTTCCTAGGATTTTGATAGAACCTTTTGTCAGATAAATTCTTATTTTGTTTTTATCTAATTGAGCAGTTATTTCTCTATTTGTTCAACTACGTCCTTATTATTGTTGATTGAATGATCATCAATTGTGTCACGACCCGGATTTTCCACCCTCGGGAGTCGTGATGGCGCCTACTCGTAGAAGCTAGGCAAGCCACAGTCTTAGAAATCATTAACTCTTTTTGTTTTTAATTCCCTTTTTAACCAATTAAATTTACCGGAAATAAACAAATAAAATACAGCGAAATATGAAATTTAGCGGAAGTCTTAAATAAAATATAAAACCAAAATATCCTGAAGACTAACACATGCCTCTAACCAGAACCTGGTGTCACAACATCCACGGACTGTCTAAGATTACTACGAATAAGTGTTTGAAAAAAAAAACATAGTCTGTCTCAGTACAAATGGACAACAGAACATAAAAAACTGAAAGAAGAGACACCGGGCCTGCGAACGCCAGCAGGGCTACCTCGGGAGTCTCGGACGTGAAGGATAGCTCCCAATCTACTCCTGTGACCAAATGCTACTCCGGGACCTGGATCTGTGCAAAAGAGCACAGAGTGTAGTATCAGCACAACCGACCCCATGTGTTGGTAATGCCTAGCCTAACCTCGGCGCAAGTAGTGACGAGGCTAGACCAGTACCACATAAACCTGTTGCAATTATATAATATTACAGCGGAAACAAAGCAGAAATAAACAAGTAAGGATGGGAGGGGAAACATATTGCGGGGAGATAACAGTCCGAATAAAGCATCAAAGTAAGGAAATGAAACAACATAACTCAATTATCAGCAAAAATCAGGAAAATCAAAGACAAGTGTACGGCATCACCCTTCGTGCTTTTACTCTCGTCCTCACCAAGCAATGTTATAATGAAAACGTGCACGGCATCACCCTTCGTGCTTTTACTCTCTTTACTCACCAAAGCAATTAGAATAATAAATGTGCACGGCATCACCCTTCGTGCTTTTACTCTCTTTCCTCACATAAAATCAATAGAATCGGCATGGATTGGTACATCGTGCGGCACGACATCACCCTTCGTGCTTTACACTCTTTTCTCACAATAGCAAACAATGCACGACATCACCCTTCGTGCTTTAACACTCTTCCTCACCCAAACAACAATCACAAACAAGGGCAAGGGAAATAAACAAGAACAAATAGGAATCCCGGCAAGGGAACAACAATTAAATAATTAAATCCCGGCAAGGGAACATTCCAATAACTCTTTCTCTATCTTTCAATTTTACTCCATAACTCGCTTTACCACTTGAGCTAATGCTCCAAAGGGTTCAATCATCTCATATACTTTTCACAATTCATAATATAACTCGAGTTAATGACTCCAAGATGTTCAAAAAGGACTCAATTCCTTACCACAAAACCTTTCACAACAACTAGAAATCATCACCAAGGCATGAAGAATACAATGAAATCAAGATATTCACAATATAAAGACTCACGGTCATGCTAGACACCGACGCATAGATACTCGTCACCATGCCTATACGTCGTACACGACTAATACCACATAGCAAATAGGACTCAACTCCTAATCCCTCAAGCTAAGGTTAGACCAAACACTTACCTCGATGCCTTGAACACAACTCAAGTCTCAATTATAGCTTTACCCCTTGATTCCACCGCCAATTCGCTCGTATCTAATCACAAATTACTTAATTACATCAATAAACACTAAATGAATCAACCCCAATGCATGAAAATGAGTTTTCCAAAGTTTTACCCAAAAAGTCAAAAATTGCCCCCCGGGCCCACGTGGTCAAAACCCGAGGTTCGAACCAAAATCCGATTACCCATTCCCCCACGAACCCAATTATATAATTTATTTTGAAATCGGACCTCAAATCGAGGTCCAAATCCCTAATTTTTGAAAAACCTAGGTTCTACCCAAAACACCCAATTTCCCCCGTGAAAATCTTTGATTTTAGGTTGAAATCATGTTAAAAGATGTTAATGATTGAAAGAAATGAGTAAAAGCTAACTTACAATTGATTTGGAAGAAGACTTGTTCTTGAAAAATCGCCTAAGTGTGTTTGGGTTTGAGAAAATATGAAAAATGAAGCTCAAAATCGTTTAAGTGTAAAAATTGCAGGTCTCTGATATGGGAAATGCGAACAGGGGTTCGCAATTGCGAACCCCGACCACTGCAGATATGGGAATTGCGAAGCATTGTTCGCATTTGTGAACGCTTCAAAAACTCCGGACCTTCGCATTTGCGAGACCTAGGTCGCATTTGCGATGGTCGCATTTGCGACATACTGATCGCATTTGCGATCCCTGGCCATCATGGGCACCTTCGCATTCGCGAAGTAAATTATCGCATTTGCGATGAAGGGTCAGGTCTGTGCAGCCAGTGGCCTATCCAAAACTCACCCGAGCCCTCGGGGTTCCAAACCAAATACACACACAACCTCAAAAACATCCTACGAACTTATTCGTGCGATCAAATCGCCAAAATAACATCATAAACATTGAATTAAACCTCAAAATCCATGAATTCTTTCAAACTTCATAAAACATCAAATTTTCCAATTTAGGTCCGAATCACGTCAAACGACGTCCGTTTTCAACCAAATTTTACAGAAATGACTTAAACCATATATAAGACCTGTACCGGGCGCCAGAACCAAAATACGGGCCCGATACCAACAAGTTCTAATCAATTTTCACTTCAAATTTCCTTAAACAATTTCAGAAAATAATTTTACTAAAAAATTCATTTCTCGGGCTTGGGACCTCGGAATTCGATTCCGGGCATACGCCCAAGTCCCATATTTTCCTACAAACCCTCCGGGACCGTCAAATCACGAGTCCGGGTCCGTTTACCCAAAACATTGACCAAGGTCAAATTTATTCATTTTAACATCAAAACTTGGTATTTTTTCACAGAATTTCATATTTAAGCTTTCCGGCTATGCGCCCGAACTGCGCACGCAAATCGAGGTGACTCTAAATGAGGTTTTCAAGGCCTCGGAGTCATAGAATTCAATTAAAAATAGGTGATGACCCCTTTGGGTCGTCACATTCTCCACCTCTAAAATAACTGTTCGTCCTCGAACGGACAGAAGAAAGAAGTACCTGAGTCGGGGAAAAGATGAGGATAACGGCTCCGCATATCTGACTCGGACTCCCAGGTCGATGCCTCAGGAGGCTGACCTCTCCATTGAACACGAACAGAAGGGAAAATCTTCGACCTCAACTGACGAACCTGCTAGTCTAGAATAGCCACCGGCTCCTCCTCATAAGACAAGTCCTTGTCCAACTGGACAGTGCTGAAATCTAACACGTGGGCTGGATTGCCGTGATACCTCTGAAGCATGGACACATGAAACACTGGATGCACGGCTGATAAGCTCGGCGGCAAAGCAAGTCTATAAGCCACCTCCCCTACTCGATCAAGAATCTCAAACGGACCAATGAACCTAGGGCTAAGCTTGCCCTTCTTCCCAAATCTCATCACGCCCTTCATAGGCGACACTCGGAGCAATACCTGTTCACCAACCATAAAAGCCACATCTCGAACCTTGCGGTCTGCATAGCCCTTTTGCCTGAACTGAGCTGAACGAAGCCTATCCTGAATGATCCTGACCTTGTCCAAGGCCTCCTGAACCAGATCCGTACCCAACAACCAAGCCTCTCCCGGCTCAAACCATCCAACCGGAGACCGACACCGCCTACCATATAAAGCCTCATAAGGAGCCATCTGGATGCTCGACTGGTAGCTGTTGTTGTAGGCAAACTCTGCTAAGGGCAAAAACTGATCCCACGAGCCTCCAAAGTTAATAACACAAGCTCGGAGCATATCCTCCAAAATCTGAATAGTCCGCTCGGACTGACCGTCCGTCTGGGGATGAAATGTTGTGCTCAACTCAACTCGTGTGCCCAACTCTCGCTGAACTGCTCTCCAAAAGCGCGAGGTAAACTGCTTACCCCGGTCCGAAATGATAGATACGGGCACACCATGAAAGCGAACAATCTCCCGAATGTAGATCTCAGCTAACCTTTCACAAGAATAGGAGACTGCCATCGAAATGAAATGTGCTGACTTGGTCAGCCTATCAACAATGACCCATACTGCATCGAACTTCTTACGAGTCAGCGGAAGTCCAGTCACAAAATCCATAGTGATCCGCCCCCACTTCCACTTGGGAAGCTCAATCCTCTGAAATAAACCACCAGGCCTCTGATGCTCGTACTTAACCTGCTGACAATTCAAACAACGAGCCACATATGCTACGATATCCTTCTTCATTCTACGCCACCAATAATGTTGTCGCAAATCCTGATACATCTTTGCGGCGCCCGGATGAATAGAGTACCGGGAGCTATGGGCCTCCTCTAAAATCAACTCTCGGAGCCCATCCACATTAGGCACACATACTCGGCCCTGCAATCTCAAAACTCCATCATCATCTAAGGTAACCTACCTGGCACCTCCGTGCTGCACCGTATCTCTAAGGACACACAAATGGGGATCATCATACTGCCGATCACGGATGCGCTCCAATAACGAAGAATGAGCAACCGTGCAAGCTAACACACGACTGGGCTTAGAAACATCCAGTCTCACGAACTGATTGGCCAAAGCCTGAACATCCAAAGCAAGCGGCCTCTCACCGACCGAAATGTAAGCAAGACTGCCCATACTGGCTGACTTCCTACTCAAAGTATCGGCCACCACATTGGCCTTTCCCGGATGATATAAAATGGTGATATCATAATCCTTCAACAGCTCTAACCACCTCATCTGCCTCAAATTGAATTCCTTTTGCTTGAACAAATACTGAAGACTCTTGTGATCCGTGAACACCTCACATGCCACGCCATACAGATAATGCCTCAAAATCTTCAATGCGTGACCTATGGCTGCCAATTCCTAGTGATGAACCGGATAGTTCTTCTCATGAATCTTCAACTGCCTCGAAGCATAGGCAATGACTTTGCCATCCTGCATCAACACTGCTCCAAGCCCAACACGGGAAGCATTACAATAGATTGTATAAGGCCCTGAACCTGTGGGCAAAACCAACACCGGTGCCGTAGTCAGAGCTGTCTTGAGCCTCTGAAATCTCGTCTCATACTCATCCGACCATCTGAACTGGGCACCCTTCTGGGTCAATCTGGTCATCGGGGCTACAATAGATGAAAACCCCTCCACGAACCGACGATAATAGCCTGCCAACCCCAAGAAACTCCGAATCTCTGTAGCTGATGCTAGTCTAGGCCAGTTCTTGACTGCCTCAATCTTCTTTGGGTCCACCTGAATACCCTCTGCTGATACGACATGACCCAGAAATGCAACTGAACTCAACCAGAATTCACACTTCGAGAACTTAGCATATAACCGACTATCCCTCAGAGTCTGAAGAACCACTCTGAGGTGCTGCTCGTGCTCCTCCTGGCTGCGGGAATATATCATCAATGAAGACTATTATGAACGAGTCCAAATAAGGCCTGAACACTCGGTTCATCAAGTCCATAAAAGTTGCTGGGGCATTTGTCAATCCGAATGACATAACCAAGAACTCATAATGTCTGTATCGAGTGCGGAAAGCTGTCTTAGGGACATGGGATGCCCTAATCCTCAACTGATGGTAGCCAGATCGTAAGTCAATCTTTGAAAATACCCTGGCACCCTGAAGCTGGTCGAACAAATCATCAATCTTCGGTAGTGGATACTTATTCTTGATTGTTACCTTGTTCAATTGCTGGTAATCAATATACATTCTCATTGACCCATCCTTCTTCTTGACAAATAACACCGGTGCACCCCAAGGCGAAACACTGGTCTAATGAAACCCTTCTCAAGCAAATCCTGCAACTGTTCCTTTAACTCTTTCAACTCGGGCGGGGCCATACGATATGGCGGGATAGAAATGGGCTGAGTGCCCGGAGCCAAATCAATGCAGAAATCAATATCCTTATCGGGTGGCATACCCGGCAGGTTTGAAGGGAAAACATCAGGAAACTCACGAACAACGGGCACAGAATCAATAGAAGGAACCTCAGCACTAGAATCACGAACATAGGCTAAATAGGCCAAACACCCATTCTCGACCATACGCCGAGCCTTCACTTACGATATAACACTGCTGGTAGAATGACCAAGAGTCCTTCTCCACTCTAAACGAGGCATAACCGGTAAAGCTAAGGTCACAATCTTGGCATGACAGTCCAAGATAGCGTGATAGGGTGATAACCAGTTCATCCCCAATATAATGTCGAAGTCAACCATGTCTAAGAGCAAAAAATCTACACGAGTCTCAAGACCCCCAATCACCACAATACAAGAACGATGGACTCGATCGACCATAATAGAATCACCCACCGGTGTAGACACATAAACAGGAATACTCAATGAATCACTAGGCATGACCAGGTACGGGGCAAAATAAGATGATACATACGAATACGTAGACCCCGGATCAAATAACACTGAAGCATCTCTATCACAAACCAGAACCGTACCTGTAATAACTGCGTCTGAAGCCTCAGCCTCGGGCCTAGCCTGAAGAGCGTAACATCGGGGCTGGGCCCGACCATCCTGAACCACATCTCTGGGTCGGCCTGCTGCTGGCTGGCCTCCACCTCTAGCGGCCTGAGCTCCACCTCTAGGACCTCTACCTCCACCTCTAGCACCTCTACCCCCACCTCTAGCTGGCTGGGCGGGCTGTGGAATGTCTGGTGCCTGTACTATGGCACGAGAACCCTGATGCTGAGAGCTGCTCGGTGCTCGAGGGCAAAACCTGGCAATGTGGCCCGTCTCAGCACAAGTGTAACAAGCCCTCGGCTGCTGAGGCTGCTGGCCCTGGCGACCTGAATGACCACCCCGAAAACTCTGAAGCAGCAGCGCACTAATAGGAGCAGGTGGTGCACTGTAGGACTGCTGATCGGAATACTGCATCTGGGGACCACGGCCACCTGAAGCTCCGTGAGAAACCTGAAGTTCTGACTGATAAGGCCTAGGAGGATGGCCTCTACCATATGAATCTCTGCCTCCATACGAGGCACCACTGAATCTGCCTGACTGACGGGGTCTCTTGTCTGCTCTATGACCACCCCCCTGTGATAATTCTCAACCCTCCGGGCCACATTGGCCGCCTCCTAGAAGGATATCTCGCTGCCAGTCTCTCTAGCCATCTAGAGACGAATCGGCTGAATGAGTCTATCAATAAAACGTCTCACCCTCTCCCTCTCAGTGGGAAGTATGATAAGAGCATGACGAGCCAACTCAATGAACCTGGTCTCGTACTGGGTGACAGTCATGGATCCCTGCTGAAGGCGCTCGAACTTCCTCCGATAGGCCTCTCGCTGTGTAATAGGGAGAAACTTCTCCAGAAATAGCTGTGTGAACTGCTCCCAGGTCAAGGCTGGCGATCCTGCTGGTCTAGCTAAGCAATAATCCCTCCACTATGTCTTGGCGGATCCAGACAATCGATTTAGCAAAATCAACCCCATTGGACTCAACAATCCCCATGTTCCGAAGAACCTCGTGGCAGCTGTCCAGATAATCCTGGGGATCCTCAGTAGATGCACCGCTGAATGCAGAAGTGAAGAGCTTGGTGAACTTGTCCAGTCTCCACAAAGCATTGGCGGACATAGCTGCTCTGTCACCGGCCTGGGCTACCACGCCCGGCTGAGCTGCTCCAACTGGCTGAATTGCTGGAGTCTGAGTCTGGGGAGCTACCTGCTCCGGAGTACGAGTAGCAGGAGTCTGGACTCCTCCTCCAGCCTGAGAAGAGGCTGGTGCTACAGGAAGCAAGCCTGCACGGGTGACACTCTCCATGAGGCCCACCAATCGTACCAAAGCATCCTGAAGAACTAGGGTAGCAACAAACCCCTCTGGGACCTGAGCTGGGCCCATCGGAACTGTTGGGGTTGGAACCTCCTCGTCAAAGTCAACCTGAGGCTCCGCCACTAGTGCTGCTGCTCGGGGCTGAGCTCTGCCCCTACCTCGACCTCTAGCACGGCCTCGGCCTCGCCCTCTACCCCTCGTGGGAGCTGCTGCAGGGGGCTCGGGCTGCTGAGCGGTAGATGAGGAAGCGCGTGTTCTCGCCATCTGCGAAAGAACAGAGTAGAAATTCAATTAGCTTTGAGAAACCAAACCGCACGAATAGAAAGAACAAATGTGAAACTTTTCCTAACTCTGTAGCCTCTGGGGATAAATACAGACGTCTCTGTACCGATCCCTCAGACTCTACTAAGCTTGTCCGTGAATTGTGAGACCTATGTAACCTAGAGTTCTGATACCAACTTGTCACGACCCAGATTTTCCACCCTCGGGAGTCGTGATGGCGCCTACTCATAGAAGCTAGGCAAGCCACGGTCTTAGAAATCATTAACTCTTTTTGTTTTTAATTCCCTTTTTAACCAATTACATTTACCGGAAATAAACAAATAAATTACTACGAAATATGAAATTTAGCGGAAGTCTTAAATAAAATATAAAACCAAAATATCCTGAAGACTAACACATGCCTCTAACCAGAACCTGGTGTCACAACATCCACGGACTGTCTAGGATTACTACGAATAAGTGTTTGAAAGAAAAGAACATAGTCTGTCTCAAGTACAAATGACAACATAACATAAAAACTGAAAGAAGAGACGTCGGGCCTGTGAACGCCAGTAGGGCTACCTCGGAGTCTCGGACTGAAGGATAGCTCCCAATCTACTGCTGATGACCAAATGCTACTCAGGGACCTGGATCTGTGCAAAAGAGCACAGAGTGTAGTATCAGCACAATCGACCCCATGTGCTGGTAAGTGCCTATCCTAACCTCGGCGAAGTAGTGACGAGGCTAGACCAGACTACCACATAAACCTATGCAATTATATAATATACAGCGGAAACAAAGCAGAAATAAACAAGTAAGGATGGGAGGGGGAAACATGTTGCGGGGAGATAACAGTTCTGAATCAAGTAAGGAAAGGAACAACATAACAACAATGTCAACAAGAAGAAGAAATCAAATAAGTGCACGGCATCACCCTTCGTGCTTTTACTCTCGTCCACACCAAGCAATGTTATAATGAAAACGTGCACGGCATCACCCTTCGTGCTTTTACTCTCTTTCCTTACCAAAGCAATTAGAATAATAAAATGTGTACGACATCACCCTTCGTGCTTTTACTCTCTTTCCTCACATATATTCAATAGAATTGGCACGGAATGGTACATCGTGCGGCACGGCATCACCCTTCGTGCTTTACAATCTTTCCTCACAATAGCAAACAATGCACGGCATCACCCTTCGTGCTTTAACACTCTTCCTCACCCAAACAACAATCACAAACAAGGGCAAGGGAAATAAACAAGATCAAATAGTAATCCCGGCAAGGGAACAACAATTAAACAATTAAATCCCGGCAAGGGAACAACAGTGAATTAATTAAATCCCGGCAAAGGAACATTCCAATAACTCTTTCTCTGTCTTTCAATTTTACTTCATAACTCGCTTTACCAATTGAGCCAATGCTCCAAAGGGTTCAATCATCTCATATACTTTCACAATTCATAATATAACTCGAGCCAATGCTCTAAGATGTTCAAAGGACTCAGTTCCTTCCACAAACCGTTCACAACAACTAGAAATCATCACCAAGGCATGAAGAATACAATGAAATCAAGATATTCACAATATAAAGACTCACGATCATGCTAGACACCGACACATAGATACTCGTCACCATGCCTATACGTCGTACACGACTAATACCACATAGCAAATAGGACTCAACTCCTAATCCCTCAAGCTAAGGTTAGACCAAACACTTACCTCGATGCCTTGAACACAACTCAAGTCTCAATTATAGCTTTACCCCTTGATTCCACCGCTAACTCGCTCGTATCTGATCACAAATTACTTAATTACATCAATAAACACT
>NW_017671522.1:282013-284767 GCF_001879085.1 Nicotiana attenuata
ATGAAATTCCTTCTAAAATGCTAACTTCCACAATAGGCGCCAAAACGCTCCCGGGTTATCCAAAACCCGAACCGGGCATACGCCCAAGTCCGAAATCATCATACGAACCTGCTGGAACCTTCAGATCCTGATTCCGAGGTTGTTTACTCAAAATTCCAATCTTAGTTCATTCTCCCAACTTTAAGCTTCCGAAATAAGAATTCTCTTCCCAAATCAACTCTGGACTTCCCGAAATTCAATTCCGACCACGCGTACAAGTCATAATACCTGAAATGAAGCTGTTCATGGCCTCCGACTGCTGAACGAAGCGCTAGTACTCAAAACGACCGGTCGGGTCGTTACATTCTCTCCCACTTAAACATACGTTCGTCCTCGAACGTGCTGAGAACTATACTGAAGTATTCTGAAATTGACGTTTAACTTCTCATGCACCTCCCCGTGCTAGCATAACTTAGCTGAGCACATTGGCTCGATAAATTCTGAAGATATTCCCTTTTATTCAACCAAATAAGCCTTAGAGCCCGATTCCAACATCCGGAATCCAATGCCAGGCCTGTTTCCCACATACGATCACCATATCAATCACCACACGCTGTACTCAAACACGATTGCATAACTTTGTTGAATTCACACTTTCCCTCATTTTACTCGCCGGATCACGATAACCTTTTCTGTTCAACTTAGTCGAAATTCCACGAATCTGGTGCTCCCATCGCACCCCATAACATACACAGGTCTTACTCCCACTCTTACAACACTGCCACAACGGAAGAGATGTGAGGAAATTCATAATCACTGCCGAGTCAATCTATCATTGAGTCTATACTTCTGGCAAGAAACATTACCATATTCTGAAACAAGTGGAGATCTTGCTCCTTAACATACTCCATATAGTCAGATTGCACTGATCCTGATTCCAATGGGCTCACCTCACCCAGTACTAACTGCTCAGGCCATAAGCCACCCCGGACATAATCAAAAGTCTCATGTGATACCACAATGTGCCAATAGGCTGCCATTTCAACACAATGCAAAAGGAAAACGAACTCTGGGAGGAACCTAACTCCCGCACTACTACGGACTTTCTTTAGAAAATAGGAAATAGAACACAATAAATAAATATGGGGATTTGTACTGGACATTACGCTGTTGCGGCGCGCAACCCGATCCAAACAACTTAACCATGGCGGCGTGCCACCCGATCCGAATAACATAACCATGGCGGCATGCCAACCGATCCAAATAATATACCCATGGCGACGTGCCAACCGATCCACACGTAGAACTCACATAAAGAGATTACACATCGAGCCAAATTTGCTCATTATAAAAGCATGCTAAGTGCATAATACCATCCCTTAAGGGAACATATAGCGTCATAGGCTACAAAACTCGAGCACAACTGGGGTGCGATATACAAACTGAATCTCAAGAGCCATTTTGCTCATATAACATCATTCCTACACGGATCCTCAACACATAAGCAGTTTCTAAAGCCGTCTCACAACTCGCACGGCGCAACGCATCACTTCATGAAATATATCTGCCAATGAAATAACACCAGACTACTCCATAAGGAGCGCATTACTGAAATAAACGCCACTGGCCTGACATAGGGCCCAAATTCACATTTACACCCATCTATCGACCTCAAATCGATTCTGATCATATCAAACTAAGTCATTAACCTTTCAAAGGTCCATATAAATTTTCCTCTTCAAATAACACACTAGGACGACCATCATAACCGAAGCGAACCTCCACAGTCCATAAACCCAATACACAGGGTGCCTTTCAGGCATAAATTCTCAAATTAATGATATTACCACCATCCTCATACTTAGTCTAGATCTTAAATCAGTCAAGTGACTACGTGCCACATTTTTATGAAACTTTCCTGTGGGACACTCCCCCACAATCTACCATAACAATTTACTGGGTCCTACCTCCAACCCACCGACCGCACTAACGCTGAAAAGCGATCAAGAATCATAACCATGAAGACAATGCCAACTTACCTCAAATACCGAAGCTCCTTTCCTGCTCATCCGAGCCCGTGACATCCTTACCAGCACCAAGCTGCAACCTTGATCCTCACTTCGTATTCCCATGCTACTCACTGCACCCAACGTGCCAACATACGATAGAACACAATTTTTTTTATCGTAACTCCGAAATCATTAATATTTTAACACTTCATCACATAAGAACTTTTCACTTAACTCACTTCAGGAGAAACATAGCAACGCACGGTAAATACTCATAATCGTAGAATATGCATCCATCTAAGTAGTGGTCTAAGCCACCATAGCCCCTTTCTGGAATCTGCTTCCACACAACAAGCCATAACAATAGAAGGCTTCTAAGTAACATCAATTGCGGCGGCTGACAAGCCGGATACATACCATCACCAATCACTTACATAACTCGATCACGCTGCAGAAACTGACTGCCAACACCAATATGCCAAATTCAACTATGGCCAATCAACTACCTTCTTCCCATTTATCCTTGATTGCCTTAAAGATATTACTGATTTCTTCCAGCACATAACATACTCCCTCTGCACTCATCCTGAGCGACCTCGAATCACGAGACCATGCTGTCTCAAATCCCACGAACCATTTCATATCTTTCAAATGCTACACCGCGAGCCAAAACATCACAGAACGTTCTGAGTCTCCATTCATAAGTTGATGTATAAGCTTGATTCTCAACTGCACCTATAGGCTCGAAATCATTAAACATCATACT
>NW_017671523.1:0-124604 GCF_001879085.1 Nicotiana attenuata
ACACCTTAATAATCCCAAATCAGGAGTCCTCCTATACAGGATTCCTCCGCTGTGAAAGAAATTGTTAGCCAACCTCCGAAGTGTGCGCTTCTGGGTATGATGGGCAAGCTCCGGGTACTCTCCTTTCGCCAAATATTCCTTGATATCATGGAACCAGGGTTTTCCGTCTGCTTCCTCTTCAACATGGGCACAGTAAGCTGGGTGATTATGAATTTTCACCGGTATGGGATCAATGAAATTCTTATCGGGATGCTGTATCATGGATGACAGGGTAGCCAATGCATCAGCGAATTCATTCTGGATTCTGGGAACATGTCGGAATTCTATCTTTGTGAACCTCTTTCTCAATTCCTGTACATGATGCAGATATGGGAGTATCTTGGAGTTCTTGGTTGCCCATTCTTCCCGCACCTGATGTATGAGTAAATCTGAATCTCTGATCACTAGCAACTCTTGCACGTTCATGTCAATGGCCATCTTGAGCCCTAAGATGCAGGGTTCATCTCGGCCATATTGTTGGTGCAGGGGAACCTGAGCTTGGTGGACACTGGATAACGCTGGCCGGTTTCTGATACCAAGACTGCTCCTATGCCAACTCCTTTGAAGTTTGCTGCTCCATCGAAAAACATTCTCCAACCATCATAGGACTCTGCAATATCTTCTCCTACGAATGATACTTCTTCATCAGGAAAATACATTTTCAGAGGTTCGTATTCTCCATCCACGGGATTCTCGGCGAGATAATCTGCCAGGGCCTGTCCGTTGACCGCTTTCTGAGTTATGTAGACAATGTCGAACTCACTCAACAGGATTTGCCACTTGGCTAGCTTGCCGGTGGGCATGGGCTTCTAAAAGATGTACTTTAAAGAATTCATCCTTGATATGAGATATGTAGTATAGGCATAGAAGTAATGCCTTAGCTTCTGAGCGACCCAAGTCAAAGTACAATAGGTGCGCTCCAAAAGAGAATACCGGGCCTCATACGGAGTGAACTGCTGAGATAATAGATGGCCTGTTCCTTTCTTCCTGTTTCATCATGTTGCCCCAGAACGCAACCGAAAGCTCCGTCCAACACCGCAAGGTAGAGTAATAAGGGTGTACCTAGCTCAGGCGGGACCAAGACTAGTGGTGTTGACAGGTAGTACTTTATTCTATCGAAGGCCTTTTGACAGTCGTCGGTCCATTTGGTAGCGGCGTCCTTCTTCAACATCTTAAAAATTGGCTCGCAGATGACTGTGGACTGTGCTATGAACCGGCTGATGTAGTTGAGTCTTCCCAAGAAACTCATCACGTCCTTCTTGTTTTTTGGCGGTGGTAGTTCTTGAATGGCTTTGACTTTTGATGGATCCAGTTCTATTCCTCGGCGACTCACGATAAACCCAAGAAACTTCCCGGCAAGAACCCCAAATGCACACTTTGTGGAATTTAGTTTCAGGTTGTACCTCCGCAATCTGTTAAAAAACTTCCTCAGATCTTTTATGTGGTCAGCGGCCTTCTTGGATTTGATGATAACGTCATCCACATATACCTCTATCTCCTTGTGTATCATGTAATGGAAAATGGTAGACATGGCCATCTCCTTGTGTATCATGTAATGGAAAATGGTAGACATGGCCCTCATGTAGGTGGCCCCTGCATTCTTCAGGCCGAATGGCATCATCTTGTAACAATACATTCCCCGTGGCATAATGAAAGCCGTTTTCTCAGCATCTTCTTCATCCATCCAGATCTGATGGTAACCGGCAAAGCAATCTACAAATGATTTCAACTCATGCTTGGCGCAATTGTCAATCAAGATGTATATATTTGGCAAAGGGAAGTCGTCTTTCGGACTGGCCCGGTTGAGATCTCGGTAGTCGACACAGACTCTGACCTTCCCGTCCTTCTTTGGTACTGGAACGATGTTGGCTAACCATGTCGGGTATTCCACTACCCTAAGAACCTTAGCTTTGACTTGCTTAGTGACTTCTTCCTTGATTTTCAAACTCATATCCGGCTTGAACTTTCTGAGCTTCTGCTTTACCGGCGGACATGTCGGATCAGTTGGCAGTTTGTGAGCCACAATAGACATACTTAGACCGGTCATGTCGTCATATGACCGGGCGAATATGTCCTCATATTCCCTTAGAAACTCTGTGTATTCCTTCTTTTCTGATGGCAATAAGTGAACGTTGATTCGTGTTTCCTTGACACTTTCTGCATCTCCTAGGTTAACAATTTCTGTCTCGTCCAGGTTGGACATAGGTCTGTTCTCAAAGTTCTCCACTTCTTTGAAAATCTCCTCGGGTATGTCATCTTCCTCTGAATCAGTGTCTGTTTGTTGCGTTGCCTCATTGCATGTCACAGTCATGGGTTCATCAAGATAAGTAATAGTAATGTTGTATAAATAAAGTAATAAGAGAAAAATAATAATAAGTGTTGATTCATAAGAAAAGTCAAAATGCTTTTGAGAAATTTCATAATCGTTTTGAACATTGAAGATCTTATTGTGGGAATAAAAATGCGGAAAGAAAATCATCTAGCAGATAAAACAGTGTATGATGCTTGTTTTAGCCTTGCTACCCCGAGGCTCGCCGGGCTCTGGTTGTTCTGATAGTCCAGTAATTGAGGCTTGCCCCTCTGCTTACGGCCTGTATGGAAGGGCCTTCCTCCCCTCCTCCTCAATGGTAACACAGCAATCCATATTATTGTCTTCTAAAAACAAGTTTTTCACTGCTGCGCGCGCCTCTTCTTCATCCGTCCCATAGACGATGTCAACCTGTTGGAAAGTCTGCTCCAAATGCGGTATTGGCTGCTCTAGTGGATAGTAAGGACCGCGCCATGGCGGCGACCAGTTGTTGAACTCTTCCTAAGTGTATTCGTATCCCAAGCCGAAAGTAGTGCCATGCTTCTTAAGTGTTATGGGTTTGGCTATTCCTTGGAGGTTTTTGCCGAGTCCTTTGCCAGGCTCGTACCCACTCCAATTCAATATACTCTCGATCTTGTTATCCCACCACTTGTCTTTGTCGACAGCATTGACCCGCTCGATGTGGTGGTAGGTCTCTCCGCCTAGCTTTCTTTTCCCTCCGATTGTTGGAATGGTCTGACTACTGTATATGGGGTTGCTACTGTCGCCGTGAATAATCACCTCCTGGTGATTCCATTCGAATTTTACTACCTGGTGCAGGGTTGATGCTACGGCCCCAGCAGCGTGAATCCATGGTCGCCCCAACAGCAAGTTATAGGATGCGGGCACATCTATTACTTGAAAATCAACATCGAACCAAGTTGGTCCCATCTGCAGACACAAGCTAATCTCACCGATGGTAGACCTCTGAGACCCATCAAAAGCTTTTACGTTAATTGCTCCTTCTTTTATCTCGTGCAGCCCTTTGCACAACTTCTTGAGCATTACCAGAGGACAGATGTTAAGGCTGGAACCCCCGTCGACCAGGATCCTGGTGATGAAATAGTCCTCGCATTGCACGGTGATATGCAGGGCTTTGTTGTGACCCAGCCCTTCAGGTGGCAGCTCGTCCTCATAGAAGGTGATTTTGTGGCCGGTTGGAGGCCTGCTTGCTGGACTCAGCTAGGTACTCAAGGGTATAGACTCTCCCCGTTCTTGTCATTCCCTATGCTGCAACAGTCTCTTCGAACCTGACCTTGCCTTTCCTCCTAGCCTCGGTTGTGTAATCCCAGGGTATAGCTTTTGTGTGGAATGACGGCATGACAGACATCGCCAATGGGATTGGTGCGGCCACCTTTACTTCGAATGGGACATGTTCTTTGGGTGGCAAAATTGCAACTTCACGTGGTGCTGGTGCTTTTTGCTGATGGCGCTACTTCAAACTCAAGAGGGATAGACACATCTACCTCAGTGACCTTAGAGGGTTTGATCTGGACCATGATGGGGTTGAGGGTAACTGCTGGCTTCTTTGGATCATCGCCCTCCGTGATCAACCCGATGGATCCCTCGGGATCCCAATCATCCTCTACTTTAATCATGTGAATACTCCCGCCCTTATGGTCCGGCAGAGGGTTGTTGAGGACATTTGGGGCGGGTTCCTTTGCCACAATAACCTTATTATCGATCAGAGACTAGATCTTGTCTTTCAAGGAACGACATTCGTCGATGGTTTGCCCTTTCATTCCGGAGTGGTATGCACAGGATTTGTTTGGGTTAACCCACTGAGAAGGGTTCTCAGGGGTTGTAGAAGGGATGGAGGTGACATAACCAGCGGCTTTGAGTCTCTCATACAGTTGGTCAAGGGGTTCAGCAATGGCTGTATATTGTTTGGGAGGCCTGCGGTCAAAATTTGGTCGGGGTCTAGGGAAGTTTTGACGGGTAGGAGGTGACTGATAGTGGGATGGTTGAGTATTATAAGTTTGGTAGACATGTGCGGGTTGGGAATATCTGGGCGAAGTAGGCTGATATATGGGAGGCGGAGATGGTTGATAGGCGGCTGGTGAGGGTGCTTGGTAGTTTGGAGTGGGCCGATATGTGAGTAGAGGTGTTGGGTAGGTTTGGTACTTGACAGGAGATTTGGTTCTTTGTGCAACCATCACGGCTCCTACGTCCCTCTTTTTGGACACACCATCGGACTGCAAGGCCTTATTTGTAGCTTGTAAGGCCTCGAAGTTTGTGACCATACCGCTTTTAATGCCTTCTTCAATTCGTTCCCCCAGTTTGATAATGTCAGAAAATTTGTGGCTTTCGATCATCATTAGTCGTTCATAGTATTGCGGGTCTTGGGCCCGGACAAAGAATTTGTTCATCTGTTCCTCCTCTAAGGCAGGTCTAACATTAGCAGCTTCAGATCTCCAGCGAGTAGCATACTCGCGAAATGTTTCTGTAGGCTTCTTCTTTAGATTCTAAATATAGAACACATCCGGCGCATTCTCAATGTTAAACCTGAACCTGTCCATGAAATCGGACGCCATGCCTACCCAGCTTGACCATTTCTTTGGATCCTGGCTGATGTACCAAGACAGCGGATCTCCTTTTAGGCTTCTCATGAACAGCTTCATGCAGATTCTCTCGTCTTTCCCTACCCCAACCAGCTTGTCACAATATGTCCTCAAATGGACCCTTGGATAACCTGTACCGTCAAACATCTCGAACTTTGGAGGTTTGTACCCATCGGGCAGTTCGACATCGGGCTGTATGCAGAGATCTTCATAATTCAACCCTTCAATTGCTTTGTTTCCTTCAACGCCCTGAATCCGGCTAGTCAATTTCTTAAGTTCTTCGGCCAGGTTCCTGATGAGCAAATCTTTATCATCGGACTCGGGTGTGCCTGAGATGGGCATGGTCTCCACGTAGAAGGGGGGTGTTATGGTGGGTGTGGAAGTGGTCATTTGTGGGGTTTTGGAGTTCTGGGAGGAGCAACAGGGTGTTGTTTGTGGTATGGCAAGCATTACATTGGGTCTTTGGTGGAACAGTATGAGGAGCGGGATGATTTTGTTGCTTCAGGATGTTTTGAGGTGGTGTAGGGTTTTGAGTATTGGGAAAGGTGATATCTGGGGTGGTGAGTGAGAATGACAAACTTGCCAGATTTCGAACCTGGTCGAGCTCTTCCTGGAACTTCAGCAATTTCTATTCAAGCCGGGATACATTTTCCTTAAGAACCTGAGTACCATGACCATTAGTGACCTCTACCCGTTCAGTTGAATTCTCCTTTCTGACGTTGTTCAAATCTTCCATTTTGCCTTTGTTCTTGTTTTTGATTGGACTAAGAGGAGGAGTGGGTGGAGGGTCCCTGGATCTCGTGGAATAGGATGATGTTGCCAGAGTGCACGAACTAACCTTTGGGGAGGGAAATAAAACAAAAGTAAAAACAAAAAGGTAACCAAGTTAGTGAGGATTATAAAAAGTATTGCAGTATTTAAACACATAGTGCGGGAATGTAAATCGTGTCCTAATTTGGGGACTTCTTTGTGCCCGAGGTAGGCCTAGCGACAAGTTGATTTGGAGAACTTAGAATGCTAAATGCTTCATTTTATTGATGAAAAATAGACGAATCCCAAAACGACACTAAAGGCAAGAAATAAAATCACTAATGGCCATTGGCCTTATTACATTCTATAAAGCGAAAAGATAAACTCCTATCTATTTGGCCCCAGAAGGACCCTCCCCAAATTCGGCATCCTTTGCTCCATCGAACAGCTTCCCCAACCCGCGAAGTCCCAGCAATAGGTAGGCCCTGGCCAGATATCCTCCTTCGGTTCCCTCAGCATTTTGGCAGTCTTCAACCCTCTTGAGAAACTTTCTTTCTAACCCCACTATGCCCCGCTCCAAATATTCCAGTCACTTGTTGGCGCTGACAGCCATGTCCTTCCATTCCTCAATTAGCTTCTGGTTAGATTCTTGTATCTCGTGGTGCTCGCTTTCTCACTCCCGGATTCTCTTGCATAATTGGTTGTATTTGACCTGTGCCTCGGCCCTTTCATCTATAACCCTGTGACCTTGAGCAAACCCTGGCTGGCCCGGACCATCATGGTTGTCTTCCAACCAACCCGAGTAGAAAGGAGCACAACCAGCATGATACATGTCTGGCTCGATGGTATCTCTTCCATTATGATCTTGCAGTGCCACATATGCTGTGCTTGGCACTTGTAAGGACTATCATCCTCTTGGAAGTCAGCTCAAAAATGACTCATCTTGTCGACCCTGGGTATAACCTGCTTCCTACCAGCTTGCCTCATAACCCGAAGCGGGACGTAAGGGTATGTCCCCCTGAGACCAATCAATATCAGAAAAGGGGCGTCTCTTGATCGGGCAATGAATTCCTCCGTTGGAAACCATTCGAACATCCACTGAATTTGCTCCTCGGTCAAATTATCAAACAGTTCGACCCATCCTTTAGCATCATCCGGCTGAGCAAACATGTCGGGGATGTAATTCATTCGCTTTGGGTGATGAAAAGCGATGTGATCATCCCAGTCCCTACGCTGGATTTCTTGTCGATATTCGCCTCTCTGAAGATGTTCCATGAGCCATAGTTGGAGTAATAGATTGCAACCTTCAAAGTGTTTTGCTCCTCGCTGACACTTCTCCAAAGCTCGGTATATGTCTGCAATAATCATGGGTACGATGCTAAACGCCTGCCCATCAATCCCTTCCATTAGGGTTTTGGTTACCATAGCTAGCCTAGTGTGGATCCTTGCTTTCTTCATTGGAAACACGACCAGCCCCAGGAAACAGAACATGAAGACGAAAACTCTGCGGTGGATGTGTCCCTAAGATGTGAGGGCAAATTTGCCAGAGTAGGTACGGTATGATTTGCTGTGACCATACCTTTCATACAAGTAATCAAAAGGAATGTATGAATCCTTCAAGCATGTTAATTCTGTATTCTTCTTCAAACCCATCATTTTAAGGAAGCCCCTACCTTTGCGGTTCGCAGGCATTAGTAAACCCGGAGTTTCCCATACTAAACCTACCAATCCTCCTATTTCCTCTAGCAGGGGTGTCATTTCAATGTCCTCAAAGCGGAACACAGCCTTTTTACAATCCCAAAACAGTGTGGCAGCTTCTACGATCTTGTTGTTGGGTTGAATTTCCAGGAGGGAGGGTAGATTTCCTAGTATTTTCGGATGAGAGTCTGATCACTAGAGTGAAGATCTTTCCACCAGCTTAGCAGTCTTGGGTGGATGTTGGTAACCATGCCGAATCTGGGGATTTCGTGCCTCATTATCTGCAAAACAGAAGGGTTAGACCCTACCCCCACCAGACTCGACTATTAACATCAACAATTAACATTAAGCATTTAGTTTTCCAAATAAATGCACAGAACGTGATGGTGTCCGTTTGGGTTTAGGTAAACCCAGTGGACTTTGGACATGGCTATCTTAAAGGATCATTATGTGGACAACATAACTGATCCGGCTAGGTTTGACCATGATGCATGCACAATTTAACGGAGTAAGGTTTCTATGGGGTTTTAGACTGGTACCCTTGAGCGGACCACTCAAGGGGGAAGGCTCGGAACTGTCGACTGCATCGCTGATCGACTAGTTTTACCGCAAATATGCCTTTCCGAATTTAGGGGGTAGTGATATAGGAAGAGCGCAACCACTCATTATAAGCGTTGCTATAGTGTTTGTTTTGGCACGAGTGGAGTATGATGTTGAGCATGATTATGCAATAATTAAAAGACATCATGTTGACATGTATTTGCACATTAAGGAAGCGATAAATATAGTGGTTTCATAATTTAAAGCAATAAAGGAAAGAAAACAAAGGGAGACATGTCAGTTTTGCTTTTTGAAAGAAGAAATTAAATACTAAAAGAAATCAAACAGATAATTGCACATAGAGAAAGGTACAAATTCACAAGAATAATCTGAAATGGTAAAAGCCTAAAAATCCCCAGCAGAGTCGCCATGCTGTCGCGCCCCCTTTTTTCCCTCCTCGCGTCGGGAGAATCGGGTTAATGACATTTGGGTATGGAACAACTCGTTCCTTTTGGGAACTGGGTTTGCATTTTTGAAGAGTCGCCACCTAATGATTTATGGTGCATATGACACCTACAAGGTTCAATTACAACTACACTTTGATAACCAGAGATAGGGTAAGGGCTTGAAATTATCCCAAGGGGAAGGTGTTAGGCACCCCTCAGGATCCACTAGTGTGGTTCCCGGCCAGACAATTCTTTATGAATTAACATGTAAGCAGATAAGGCTCAAATAAGAGGGGATTTTAATACACAAATGCTTAGAAGTAAACAAAGTATGAAAGAGAAATTATTAAAAGGCTGATTTTTGAAAAGAAGTCATAATACTTTAAAGACAAAGAAAGAGAGGGAAAAGGGGGTCCTAGGTTTATTTATAATATGGATCACATCAATGCAATACCCGGTAATCACTCCTCAAAGAGGGGCTACACGTGGTATTAGCGCACCGGTCATCATATCCATATCTACCCTTCCCACCCCGTTAAGGTACTAAAGCGCGGATTGGTCTCGACCACTATTGCATGCTATTACCCGCCCCATTCCTATCAGTCCCGCAGGCACATAGGACTACGATTCCTGAAGGGAGGGGTATTAGGCTGACATGGAGTTTCAAAGGTGAAAAATCTAAAGCGACATACAAAATATATAGGACAGCACAATAACAGGGGAAGCACATAAACACTGAAGGCTCACATATACCTCCTCAAACAAGGCAATCAAATAGCATGACTCAAACAACAAGTAGGGTCTGGAGATATTAAGGCAAACGGGAGCTTAAGCTGTTGAAGCAGACTAATTTATTACATAACTCAGATAAGAAGTCCGAATCAGGCCTGCCTGCTGGTTGTAGCAATTACTAATTAACAGAAATGGGCTCAGCTTTATTTATTGTTATTACCTAAGGTTTGCCTAAGTGTTTGGGGTAGAATTCTATGAACATGGTATCTATTACGGATTCATAATCTGGCAAGGCAGTAACAAACTAAAAGAATGAGCGGTTTGAAATCCTATAGGCATGCTTGCTAAACCGTGTTAAATAGGGAGATTGAGTTACCTAAGAACTAGTTCTGAAAGGACTGATTTTAAATTAGACTAGTCTCAGATTCTGCTGATGATGGTATCTATTATTGCTGGTTTTTAACTCCTATAGACATGATATCTAGTGTTGCTGATTTTAATTCCTATAGACATGATATCTATACGTTATACTGATTTTAAACATTATAAACATGACACACGTTTATAGCCATTTAGATCCTAGAGCATGATGTCTAAGTGGTAACGAGCGTGCAGATTTTGAAATAAAGTCCTATAGGCAGGTTATCTAGGTGTGAAGTTGAACATGCAGAAATTTAAATGAACCCCTATAGGCATGGTGTCTAAAATGCAGAATTGAACACGCAGGATGTAAAACAGTCCTATAGGCATGCTTTCTAAGTGCAGAATTGAATCATTCAAAACACAAATCCTACAGGTATGTTTTCTACCCTTGAGCATGCATATTACCCATCCNGGTGTATTTTCCAAGAACGGACGCAATATTTTAGGCTGGTCGAGTGTGAGTGGACGGTTTACGGGAATGGTTAGGTTTGATATGGCTGCGGGATCGCTCCTGCCGGGACGGCTGTTGCATGCCGGTTTTACCTACAAGTAGAAACAATACAAGCGTATATTGTGCATAAAATTAGACATGATGCAAGTTCCCTGTTGGACCATGAATGCTGTCTTCGAGCGGTTAGGATAATGTCCTTAGACCATGACGTCCTGGGCCATGAAGCGTGTAATAAAGGATTCGCAGCCTGTGAAATGATGCTCTCGGGCTATAAAAATGATGCCTCCGAACCATGATGCCTTTGATTAATGATATGCAAAAGATCGAAAGGGATCCTCAGGCCATGACATGGTGTTCTCGGGCTATGAGGATGGTGCCTCCGAACGATGACGCCTTTGGATGAGCTGGCGATATTTCAGCCCATGAAAGATGCAGTATGTGGCGATCTTTCAGCCCATGAAGAAATGCAGTATGAGGCGATCTTTCAGCCCATGAAATTTAGCGATCTTTCAACTATGCAGATGCAGTATGAGGCGATCTTTCAGCCATGCAGATGCAGTATGAGGCGATCTTTCAGCCCATGAAATGCAGTATGAGGCGATCTTTCAGCCATGCAGATGTAGTATGAGGCGATCTTTCAGCCATGCAGATGCAGTATGAGGCGATCTTTCAGCCATGCAGATGTAGTATGAGGCGATCTTTCAGCCATGCAGATGTAGAAAATGCAGATGGAGATAGCTTTTAGTCTCGGAAGGCAGAATGGTAGCCTTATGCAATGCAGAAATGCAGATAGAGATAGCGTTTAGTCTCGGAAGGTAGAATGGTAGCCCTATGCGATGCAGAAATGTAGATGGAGACAGCGTTTAGTTTCGGAAGGCAGAATGGTAGCCTTATGCAATGCAGAAATGCAGATGGAGACAATGTTTAGTTTCGGAAGGCACAATGGTAGCCTTATGCAATGCAGAAATGCAGATGGAGACAGCGTTTAGTCTCAGAAGGCAGAATGGTAGCCTTATGCAATGCAGAAATGCAGATGGAGACAGCGTTTAGTCTCGGAAGGCAAAATGGTAGCCTTATGCAATGCAGAAATGCAGATGGAGACAGCGTTTAGTCTCGGAAGGTAGAATGGTAGCCTTATGCAAGAGATAAAATAGCAAATGACAGTAGAGTTTTCTTAGCCGATAGCAGATTGCGGCGTGGTGATTACTGGGAGCGTTGCGACATACGGAATATTACAGGTGCGTGCTGATAGCGAATATTGGTTGGTGCAATGGTTCGGAGAATCGTGTTCTTGAACAAGATCTGCTATGTGAGTGTACAGTATGATTTCATAATCCTATTGCCTGCATCCAAAGAAAAATCATTAATTTTGTAAAGGGGAAGGTTAGTTCGTATCCCCCGCTGGTTTTGCTTGACTCGTTCGGCTTTGATCTGGCGATACCGTCTGTATCATTGGGGTAGCGTTGCTAAACAAAGCAGCTTCGATAATAAACATGCATGATTTTGTAAAAGTATAACATAAATGTATAATTAAAATAGTTTTAGATGAACCGACGACCGTGACGTGGTTTGGGACATTGCAACCTCTCTTGCTACGGAATTTTGAGGGTCCTCCTCAAAATTCTGTCCCAGTTTAATGGGTTGGTGCTTCTGACTGTTGCTTGCGATGATTCGGCTGAAATTGCTTCTGAATTTTGAGGGTCCTCCTCAAAATTCTGCCCAGTTTCCAATTTCGGGGAAAAATGAAAATTTATTTCATTGTGACCGAACCAATAGGGCTGCCTACGTATCCCCTCTTAAGTGGGAATCAGGTCAGGCGTAGTTCAATTTACATCATGCAGGGAAAACATAAAGATTACACATAGTAGCGCTTGACTGCAACTGAATTAATTGGCTTAGGCCAAACTTCTCCGTCCATTTCTGCAAGTATGAGGGCTCCTCCTGTTAGAACCCGATGAACCATGTACGGACCTTGCCAGTTGGGAGAGAACTTCCCTTTGGCTTCATCTTGATGCGGAAAAATTTTCTTTAACACCAGCTGTCCTAGTGTGAACTGTCTTGGCTTGACTCTTTTGTTGAAGGCTCTGGACATTCTGTTCTGATAGAGTTGACCATGGCAAATTGCGTTCATCCTTTTTCCATCTATTAAAGCTAGTTGCTCATAACGACTTTTCACCCATTCTGCGTTGTCGAGCTCAGCTTCCTGTATGACCTTAGGGAAGGAATTTCTGCTTCGGCAGGAATGACGGCTTCTGTACCATAAACCAGCATACAGGGGGTTGCCCTGGTCGATGTGCGGACTGTGGTGCGATACCCCAATAGAGCAAACGATAACTTCTCGTGCCATTGTTTGTGCTTTTCTATCATTTTCCTCAATATCTTCTTGATATTCTTGTTGGCGGCTTCCACAACTCCATCCATTTGAGGCCTGTAGGCTTTGGAATTCTTGTGTCTGATTTTAAAAGTTTCACACATGGTTTTCATCAAGTCACTATTGAGGTTGGAGCCATCATCAGTGATGATTGACTCTGGGATACTGAATCGACAAACAATACGATCGCGGACGAAGTCTGCCACGACTTTCTTAGTTACTGCTCTGTTAGATGCTGCTTCGACCCACTTGGTGAAATAATCGATGGCTACTAGGATAAACCTGTGTTCGTTTGAAGAAGTGGGCTCAATTGGACCAATAACATCCATTCCCCGGGCGGCGAATGGCCAAGGTGAGCTTGTTGTATTGAGCTCATTTGGCGGCACTTTTATCATGTCGTCATGAATCTGACAGTGATGGCATTTCCGGACGTACTGGATGCAATCTGTCACCATAGTCATCCAAAAGTAACCAACCCGGAGTATCTTCTTTGCTAAAACAAAACCATTCATATGTGGACCGCAGGTCCTGGCGTGAATTTCCTCTAGTAGCTTGGATGCTTCTTTTGCATCGACACACCTTAATAATCCCAAATCAGGAGTCCTCCTATACAGGATTCCTCCGCTGTGAAAGAAATTGTTAGCCAACCTCCGAAGTGTGCGCTTCTGGGTATGATGGGCAAGCTCCGGGTACTCTCCTTTCGCCAAATATTCCTTGATATCATGGAACCAGGGTTTTCCGTCTGCTTCCTCTTCAACATGGGCACAGTAAGCTGGGTGATTATGAATTTTCACCGGTATGGGATCAATGAAATTCTTATCGGGATGCTGTATCATGGATGACAGGGTAGCCAATGCATCAGCGAATTCATTCTGGATTCTGGGAACATGTCGGAATTCTATCTTTGTGAACCTCTTTCTCAATTCCTGTACATGATGCAGATATGGGAGTATCTTGGAGTTCTTGGTTGCCCATTCTTCCCGTCACCTGATGTATGAGTAAATCTGAATCTCTGATCACTAGCAACTCTTGCACGTTCATGTCAATGGCCATCTTGAGCCCTNTGCTGATGATGGTATCTATTATTGCTGGTTTTTAACTCCTATAGACATGATATCTAGTGTTGCTGATTTTAATTCCTATAGACATGATATCTATACGTTATACTGATTTTAAACATTATAAACATGACACACGTTTATAGCCATTTAGATCCTAGAGCATGATGTCTAAGTGGTAACGAGCGTGCAGATTTTGAAATAAAGTCCTATAGGCAGGTTATCTAGGTGTGAAGTTGAACATGCAGAAATTTAAATGAACCCCTATAGGCATGGTGTCTAAAATGCAGAATTGAACACGCAGGATGTAAAACAGTCCTATAGGCATGCTTTCTAAGTGCAGAATTGAATCATTCAAAACACAAATCCTACAGGTATGTTTTCTACCCTTGAGCATGCATAATTACCCATCCCTTTTTCACTAGCCAACCCCAAATGTTTGTTACAAGTTATTACAGACCAGTTGCTAAATTACATCAAGAAAATACATAAAATGGGAAATTACAACCATAGGAAGCCTGATTCTGACTTCCTCTCTGAGTTATGGAACAAAACGCCTCAAATACCACTTGTTTTCAAAGCCTTTCTCGGACCTGGGTGTGTCAGAGTTCCCTAAGGGTCTTAAGGAACCCTGGGCAGTGCTTACATCCAGGTTCATAGAACCAGATAGAGATGAGTGCAGTGGAAGGGCCATCCCTTATGTGTCCAATTTCAGAGGGAGCTCATGGGTCCTAAGGCAAGGCTCTCACAAGAGGGGCAGAACTTAAGTCTAAGAAGATAGTGAAAGTGCAGGAATGGAGTTTTAAAACTGGGGGGATAAGGGAGAGGGGTAAAGGGAAACAGGGAAACAGTAATTAGTAAAATACAAAATTGATAACTTCATACAAAGGGGGGTCAGGGGTTGGGAATCCATTGCAAGGAGCCTATGTAATTAGGCAGGGGTCAGCTTTGGGCATGCACAGCAATAGAAGTGTTGGCATGCCTATAAGCCAACCAGAACACACAACAACTAGAGGAAACATGGAGGTTATGACCCCAGGGGGATCAAGTTTCGGTCATGCACAGCAATGTTCAATGCTGTCATGCCCCAAACCAACCACAGATACCAAACACATTGGGGATGGGGGTTTAAGGTTCACAAGTCATGATAAGTAATTAACAGAAACATTAATTCAGAACAGAAAAGGCAGACTACAACATGCTTAATAATGGAACTTGGTTAAATGCAAACAGGAGACAAACAAGGATGAAAGAAACAGTAAAGAAACATGGTGTTGTTGATGCTGAAAATTAGTTAGAACATACCAGTCAAGATGCAAAATGCAGAGAAAAATGAGCAAGCTTCCCACAGCCTAGCCTTAGCTTTCAGGCGGCTAGGTAAGACAGCAATACAAGTAGCAACAAAGAAAAGAGAGAGATTTTAGTGAGGTGTGTGTCTGAACTCAAGTGTTTTATGCCTTGCGTTCGTGTGTTTGAAAGAAGAGAAGGTGGGGTATTTATAGTTTTGAAAACGAGTAGAAATTAAGGTAATAAGCAAAGGCTTAACATAAATATGGAAACAATCGCAATCAGAATCAATTAACACAAGTACTTCCCATTAATCAAGGAAGTACTGCTCAAACGGATACTAATCAGGCTAATTAAGGAAAGAAATCAGTTTGGAGACAGATTGATTCTTGCCATATAAGGGGCAGTAAAAGTATGAAGGTAAATATTTGAGTCTAAGTACGAAAACATACTTAATTTTGGAAAAGGATTCAAGGTAAAACATCACAGTAATTAAGGAAGGGAGTCAGTCAATTTAAACAAGCGAATAAAATTAGGGTTCATAAGGAAACCCTTTTTGCAATCAGTCGCAACATTGAGGGGGTCAGAATCAATCAAGAAAGGATCACGATTTTGCATCTCAACATAAAATAGCAACGGGAGGGACATACATACTAGGCATGCAGGGTCAATCACATTGACAAAGAAGCAACACAAACATACAGTAAATGGTAGGGGTAAGCTAGGATTCAGCAGTAAAAGAAAACCATTCGAAGCTCAGCAATCGAGTAGGTCAAGTAGTCACATAGAATCAAAAATGCAGAGAGCCAAACTAATAGGTAAGAGAGTCAGAAACACGTAAAGGTCTCACATTAACAAGTGAGGGAAACCTTTTAGGAAATTAGGGTTTCAACAGTAGTCAAATTTAAAAGATGGTAAGAACTCAGAATCAAATAAGTCAAACAAGACAAAAAGATTCAAACGCAAAGAGCTTAATCAAACTAAACATGCGTATAAAATAAACCAAGAGAATTTCAGAAGCCCACGTAGAGCCAGAACACTTAGGGCTTTTAGCATGATGAACCAGGTAGCAGCAAACATGGACAAACATAGTAAAATCATAAAAACATACTGAAAATCGGAGAAGAGTTTAGGAAACCCTAATCGTTAAAAATGGAGAGTCATTTTGAAAGAAAAAATCGAAGAACCTTCGAGAAACACTTAAAAAGTTTGTAATAAGCATAGATCGAAGATCGATCTGAAGGAAAAATCGAACATCTCTTAGAGGTAGGGTTTCAAAGAACCCAGAGAAAGTGAGAAAGGCTTTAAAAGATACCGATCTAGCCGAAAAAGTCAATGATCTGACTTGAACAACCATAGATGGCCGGAAAAGGACTAGAGATCGAAGTCGAGCAAGGACTAGATCAGACCTCTTTGAGATTTGTCCATGGAATCATGAAAATATGTAACCAGTAGACATAGGAGACGAGCACATGTCTCAAAACTCCAGGGGAGACCATGGATTAGGTGGGGATTGAGGTGGATTAGGGTGGAATTTGGTGGCTGCGGCTAGGGTTTATGGTGGCGTTGCATAGAGAATTGAGAGAGAAGGGGATCCAAGGGCGGCGGTATGTGAGAAATGAATTAGGGTGAAGGGGTCGTTTTGGGTTAAAAAAGGAAGGAGGTAATGGGAGCCGTTGATCTAATCGACCAACGGCTGGGATCAGGTGGGGCTCTAGGTACGGGTTACGGAGATGGGTTTGGGTCGGGGTTTAATAGGAATTGGGCCAGGGTAATTGTGATTCAAATGGGGTCCAATTTAGGCTATAATCGTGTGACGACCCAAAGGGGTCATCACCTGTTTTCTTATTCATTCCGTGCTTCCGAGGCCTCGAAAAAAAAAAGAAGAAAAAAACACCTCTGGGACCTGAGCTTTATCGGGTATGCCTTGTTTAGAGTGGAGAGGGACTCATGGACATTCTACCCGCAGTGCTATTTCGTATGTGAAGGCTCGGCGTATGGTCGAGAAGGGGTGTTTGGCCTATTTAGCCTATGTTCGCGATTCTAGTGCTGAGGTTCCCTCTATTGATTCGGTGCCCATTGTTTGTGAGTTCCCTGATGTTTTTCCTTCTGACCTGCCGGGTATGCCACCCGACAGGGATATTGATTTCTGCATTGATCTGGTTCTGGGCACTCAGCCCATTTCTATCCCGCCNAGAACAGAAAAGGCAGACTACAACATGCTTAATAATGGAACTTGGTTAAATACACACAGGAGACAAACAAGAATGAAAGAAACAGTAAAACACATGTTGTTGTTGATGTTGAAAATTAGTTAGAACATACCAGTCAAGATGCAAATGTAGAGAAGAAAAAAACGAGCAAGTTTCCCACAGCTTAGCCTTGGCTTTCAGCCGGCTAGGTAAGGACCAGCGAATACAATTAGCAGACAAAGAAAAGAGAGAGAGATTTTAGTGAGGTGTATGTCTGAACTCAAGTGTTTAATGCCTTGTGTTCGTGTGTTTGAAAGAAGAGAAGGTGGGTATTTATAGTTTTGAAAATGAGTAGAAATTAAGGTAATAAGCAAATGCTTAACATAAACATGGAAACAATCACAATCAGAATCAATTAACACAAGTACTTCCCATTAATCAAGGAAGTACTGCTCAAACGGATACTAATCAGGCTAATTAAGGAAAGAAATCAGTTTGGGGACAAATTGATTCTTGCCATATAAGAGGCAGTAAAAGTATGAAGGTAAATATTTGAGTCTAAGTACGAAAACATACTTAATTTTGGAAAAGGATTCAAGGTAAGACATCACAGTAATTAAGGAAGGGAATCAATCAATTTGAACAGACTAATAAGATTAGGGTTCATCGGAAAACCCTTTGGCAATCAATCGCAACATTGAAGGATTCAGAATCAGTCAAGAAAGGGTCATGATTCTGCACCTTAACATATAAATAGCAAGGGGAGGGACAGACATATTGACAAAGAAGCAACACAAACATACAGTAAATGGTAGGGGTAAGCTAGGATTCAGCAATAAAAGAAAACCATTCGAAGCTCAGCAATCGAGTAGGTCAAGTAGTCACATAGAATAAAAAATGCAGAGAGCCAAACTAACAGGTAAGAGAGTCAGAAACACGTAAAGGTCTCACATTAACAAGTGAGGAAAACCTTTTAGGAAATTAGGGTTTCAACAGTAGTCAAATTTAAAAGATGGTAAGAACTCAGAATCAGATAAGTCAAACAAGACAAAAAGATTCAAACGCAAAGAGCTTAATCGAACTAAACATGCGTATAAAATAAACCAAGAGAATTTCAGAAGCCCAGGTAGAGCCAGAACACTTAGGGCTTTTAGCATGATGAACCAGGTAGCAGCAAACATGGACAAACATAGTAAAATCATAAAAACACACTAAAAATCGGAGAAGAGTTTAGGAAACCCTAATCGTTAAAAATGGAGAGTCATTTTGAAAGAAAAAATCGAAGAACCTTCGAGAAACACTTAAAAAGTTTGTAATAAGCACAGATCTAAGAACGATCTGAAGGAAAAATCGAACAGCTCTTAGAGCTAGGGTTTCAAAGAACCCAGAGAAAGTGAGAAAGGCTTTAAAAGATATCGATCTAGCCGGAAAAGTCAATGATCTGACTTGAACACCCATAGATGGCCGGAAAAGGACCAGAGATCGAAGTCGAGCAAGGACTGGACCAGACCTCTTTGAGATTTGTCCATGGAATCATGAAAATATGTAACCAGTAGACATAGGAGACGAGCACACTTCTCAAAACTCCAGGGGAGACCATGGATTAGGTGGGAATTGAGGTGGATTAGGGTGGAATTGGGTGGCGACGGCTAGGGTTTATGGTGGTGTTGCAGAGAGAATTGAGAGAGAAGGGGATTCAGGGGCGGCGGTATGTGAGAAATGAATTAGGGTGAAGGGGTCGTTTTGGGTTAAAAAAGGAAGGGGGTAATGGGAGCCTGATCTAATCGATCAACGGCTGGGATCAGGTGGGGCTCTGGGTACGGGTTACTGAGATGGGTTTGGGTCGGGGTCTAATAGGAATTGGACGAGGGTAATTGTGATTCAAATTGGGGTCCAATTTAGGCTATAATCGAAATAAAATAGGGCTAACATTTAAATAGCCAATTTTTCCTGTTTGATTTATAAAAAACAATAAAATAGTTTCTGCAAATAAATTAATGGTACTAAAATAATTTATAATACATAATTAATTATTTAAAAAATACCAGACCTAATTTTATGAACATAAATGTAGTTAAATCTTAAAAGAGGCTAATATTGCAATTATATGCAATTTAGCTTTAAAAATACTAAATAAATTTGTAAAAATATGCAAAAAATTCCCTTGGCTATATTTTAGCATAGATATAAAAGTGCAATATGTGAATCCAAAAAAATGATAATTTGGAAATAATTACTGAATTTTATGAATAAAATAGGAGAATAAATAGATTAAAAAAAATCTTTTAAAATTAAGGAAAAGTAATGAAGTACTTGGATATATACATATATGCATATATATACCATCTTGAAGCTATTTTTTCATATTGAAAATATATAGGGAAAAATTGGGTGTCAACAAACCGTGTTTTACATATTTTGGTCACTGGGGTTTCTCTCGCTTTTGGCATAGCGGGCCCCCAGTGGGAGGCTCGCACGGCGGACTATTAGCTCAGTGGTAGAGCGCCCCTGATAATTGCGCCGTAGTGCTTGGGCTGTGAGGGCTCTCAGCCACATGGATAGTTTAATGTGCTCATCGGCGCCTGACCCTGAGATGTGGATCATCCAAGGCACATTAGCATGGCGTACTCCTCCTGTTCGACCCGGGGTTTGAAACCAAACTCCTCCTCAGGAGGATAGATATGGCGATTCGGGTGAGATCCAATGTAGATCCAACTTTCGATTCACTCGTGGGATCCGGGCGGTCCTGGGGGGACCACCACGGCTCCTCTCTTCTCTATATTTTTTTTTCCACCTAAAAAAATATTTTGAGTCCAAAAAGATAACATTTCCGTTACGGACTCTCGATTTGTACACCGCTAATCTAAGTAGGCACCACGTACCAACGTGTAGCTTTGCTTTAATTAGTATTTTCTTAGTTGCAAAAATTCTACTAGTACATACACCATCAAATGCATTATCTACTGCGCTCGTAGCACCTCTGACCAGTATCTTTAATTTAATAGATAAAATAGTTAGACTATTAGGGTCCCCCTCGGCTTTTGGCAGGTTAGACCTATCGTGTCTTGCACGCATTTTTATATATACTCACTTTTGGTCACCGTCTTATTACACAAAATTTTGCAAAAGTATATCTATTTAGATTTGAAGTAGTTCAATCTCTTTAATGCAACTTCAAAAATCAAATATGAAGGTCTTCTATTTTGCAAATGCAATTTCAACATTTTCAAATCTTAAGTAGTTCAATCTATTGAATGTAATTTCAAATTTTGAGTCTTAAGTTCTGACTTGTTCTTTGAATTTCATCAATCCAATACTCGATTCACTATATATCCAAATTTACTCCAAATAAATTCAAATTTGAAACATAACTTTCAAATATCATAAAGAACAAATTTCAGTCATCATATCATCAAAACAACAATAAGTTTAACAAACCCATTTTGCAGCTAAGAAGAAAAAGAAGAGAAAGAAACTCTAAGCACAAAAAAGAATAAAAAACTGTACAGAAGAAGAAAAAATTATATGTATTTGAAGTTATCCAAAATTCAGATATAAGTCAAAATATTTTTTTTAAAAATGAATACAAATTTAATGAATAACACAAAGTTGGGTGCTACATGAAAATTTTACGTATTTAAGATGTTCTCGTATGTAGGCCCATTTTTATAAATATCGTACACCAATAAAGATACTATTCTCTTTGAGGCATCCTTTAGTTTCACTTACAAGCTTAGCTATTCAGTTTAAAATTTAAAACTGTGCTTCACTGAAGTAAATAACAACTTAAACGAACTAATTAAAAAAAGGAACATTGTCACAAAAATTGGAACTGAGGAAATACTAACTATTACCTACTTCATTGGAAATTATTTCAGATCATGTGCTCAACTGCTCGTAGTACTTATTCTGACCAGTACTATATTTAATGTAGATATAATAGTATTCCCTCTGTTCCAGTTAGGGGTGGCAAAATGGTTCAAAGAAAACAGTTAACCACCCATATTATCCATTAAAAAATGGGTTGGATAATAAACTTTTTAAAAACGGGTCAAATATGGATAAGAATCATATTATCCATTTAGAAAATGGATAACCAATGAGTAACCAATGGATAACCAATGGGTCTAACTTTTACATTTGTAAAGCCTCAAATTGGGGGTTTCTCAAGTGAGAGAGACTAAGAATTCTCCCAAAAGTGATCATATACAAGAAGTCATGGATAATATGGGTAACCCATATTATCCGCCGGTTAACCCGTTTTTTATCCATATTAAATATGGGTCGGGTCGGATAATTAATCCGTTTTTTCATTATCCGTTTTCAACCCGAACCATATCCGACCCGACTCGCCCGTTTGCCACTCCTAGTTCCAGTTTATGTGAACCTATTTCTTTTTGGGTCTGTTCCAAAAAAACCTGATCCCTTTCTAAATTTGGAAACAATTTAACTTAAACTTACAATTTTATCCTTAATGAGAAGCTTTTACAACAGACAAATACGCTGTGCCCCTTTTGACTTGTTTAGGATCACAAATTCCAAAAATCTTCTTTTTTTTAAACTACGTGCCCAGTCAAACAGGTTCACATAAATTGTTTGGAAGGGAGGGAGTAATACTTTTGGTGTCGCTCTAGGCTATTTTTGCTAGGTTAGACCTATCTTGTCTTACACAATTTTAAGGTGTTCTCGTGTGTAGGCTGTCATTGCCATTTCACTTACAAGCTTAGCTATTTAGCGTACAACTGTGCTTCAGTGGAGTAGTAACAACTTAACACAAAACCAATGGGGAGCCTTGGTCTCAAACCTATTGATACAAAGACCCAAATAGATAAAATGGGCATGACTAATGGCCAAAATAACAGCAAGGTGGTGGTGGTAGAAGAGGAGCAAAAAGAGCAAGTACTGCAATTTGAGCCAGCAAGCCCAGCTACACGCTTGTTCCATACTAAATCCCTCAGTTGCCACATTATTGCCATCTTAGGTTGCACTACAAAGATCAATGTCGATCTCATCAAGAAGGGCCTCGAGTCCACTCTTCTCAATCACCCTCGCTTCACCAGTATACCGGTACGTTTTGTAAAAAAAAGTTTTTCTCTTGAGTTTAACTTCTACACGTACGTCCATTAGATCACCTAAAAGATAATATGTCCATAAAAAATGACATTACAAATTACCCTGTTGCAACATGTTAATTTACATTGTTAGTGCAATGAGCTAAATTCTTATTATCTTGTTGTTGTTACTGCTTCTTTTCTATGGCTTCTACCGTATTTCTTGTTCACTACTATTGTGCTTATGCTTTCCTTGAACCGAAGATCCACTGAAAAATAGTCTCTCTATCTCCACAAGATAGGGGTAAGGTCTGCATACACATTACTTTACTCAGATCTTACTATGTGGGATTACAATGGGTAAATTGTTGTTGTAGTTGTTAGTGCAACGAGCTATATTCCTATGCTATTCTTCACATTTTATAGAGACACATTCTTTGTGCTCCAATTGCTTATAATTATGTTTCTAATACTTTCGTTTGCCAAAAAAATAAAAGGTGGTGGATGAAAAGAAAGGTGTAAGGAAGTGGAAGCAAACAACGGTAAATGTGGGAAACCATATGGTATGTCCAGATTTAGACCCGAACATGGATTCACCAAATGAATTCGTAGAAAACTACACGTCAAGTCTAACAACAATACCAATGGACATGACAAAGCCACTGTGGGAAGTACACATTCTGAATGTGAAGACATCTGAAGCAGAAGCCACAGGGATTCTTAAATTGCACCATTCTATTGGGGATGGCATGTCCATTATTTCATTAATCTTAGCATGCACTAGAAAAGCTTCAGATCCAGAAGCATTGCCCACTATACCAACAAGTTCCAAAAAAGAAAGTTCTGACGAGGCTGGATTTTTTAAGCAGTTTTGTTTTTCTGTTTGGTTTTTGTTGATGGTGTTTTGGAATACATTGGTGGATGCTATTATGTTTTTCGCAACCGTTTTGTTTCTTAAGGACACAGAAACTCCGATAAAAGGAGGAGCAGGGGTTAAGCATAATCCTAAGAGACTTGTGCACAGGACTATTAGCCTTGACGACATGAAAATAGTCAAGAATGCCTTGAACTTGGTAAGGCCGCATACTCTCTTTTTCTTTTCCCTTTCATATATTTCATTTTTAGTACGTCTATATAAAAGAATGACATCTTTATATATTTAAAGATAATTTAAATTTTAAAATTTTAATTTATCATTAATGACATAATTTATATATACGTAATATCATAGCATATTCGGGATTACAATTAGTTTCAAAAACCTTTATATACTTCTTTCTTTAACTTTATGTCCCGTCAAATACCTCACATAAATGAAACAAATAGAGTATATATCTCTTATTGTTGTCTTCTTTTAGCTACCGTCTGGCCATAAATTTTCAAATTTGTTTTTAAAAACCTGATATGGTCATAGTATATATCTCTTACTGCTAGCTTTTCTTCTTTTATACACTGTCTGTTTCAATTTATGTGAACTTATTTCCTTTTAAATCTCTTTAAAAATGAATGATCTCTTTTCATATTTGAAAACAATTTACTTTTATAGAATGATTTATAGTTACACAAAATAAATGTGCCTCATTTTACACAGAAAAGCTTCTCTCTTTTTTTTTTTAACTCTATACTCAATCAAATAGGTTCATATAAATTAAAACGGAGGAAGTATAAGTTAACTTATTTTATATTGTAAATACCAGGCCATTTAAGAGATAATTATACATAATCAATCATAACAAATTAGTAAACTAAAAAAATACAACAAGTTACATGCTGTGTGTAAAAGTACACTAATAAAATTGTAAAAATTCTTAACGGTAAGTGCATTTAAGTCATTTAATATATATATAGAGAGACACACCTAATTTATCTTGGGAAAGGTTACTATTCTCATATCTACTGCAATTTATGTTTTATTTTAGTTCCATTAAAATCTGTACGTCCAATTGCTCCTTTTTAATAGGGTGGAAGACCAATCGATTAACTAGTCCGAATCGGAATTTGTGTTGCAGTTTGTGGGGCAACAGAAATCTACTATCCTCATAATTAATAGCTCCCACTATTAGCTTTTACCTCCTGTTAATCATCAATACTGCTGTACTTGGCTTAGTTTGGATTTGGAATTTTCTTTAAATCATAATTCTAATGCGATCTTTTCTTTTAATTCCTGTTAATTATGCACATATAGTTATACATTTTTCTTCTTTCCTTTTTGTATTTCACATGTTCATATTTTGTTTTCTCTGATTATACTATTATGGTTTTTGTAGACAATTAATGATGTAGTGATGGGCATAGCGCAAGCTGGTATCTCAAGATATCTGAATAGAAGATATGGTATGTTTTCCCACTCCTTATATTTAATCTACTCCAACACCTTACTGTTTTGTGTCTGTTAGCTTGTGGTCAAAGAGCAACTGTACATATTCTATATGCATTTTATTTGATACGTGTGGAAACACAGTATTATCATTCCAAACCTTATTTTGTTTATAATTACAGGTAGTTTTTTTTGCTTATAATCCATGTGGTAAAACCATTATGCCTCTTCACTATAGTAATTAAGGGTGTGTTTGATATGAAGGAAAATATTTTTTGAAAAATGTTTTTCAATTTTCCTATGTTGGTTGGCTTAAATGTTTTGGAAAATATTTTTCTCATGAACCCTATCAAGAGAAGGGAAAATATTTTCCAACACTCTTTTCCAACCTTCCTCCCATTCCCCATCCCCACCAAACCCACCAACCCACCCCAACTCCACCTACCCCAACCCTACCCCACCCCACCCTACCCTCGCTCCACCACACCCCCACCCCCCTAAGTAGAAATATTATTAATAGTACTTTCTTTTCTTGTTATAGATAGAGTTTTTTTTTTTTAAATTTCAACAAATAAGTTTTTCTTTTCGCGATATACAAAAATGTTTATTTTTTCATTTTAACAAAAAAAAAGTACTTTTTTCATGATGTTAAAAAAATATTTTCTTTCATTTCAACAAAATTATATAATAAATAGTATTTTCTTTTATTTCAACAAAATGGGTATTTTCTTTTCATGATGTACAAAAAGTATTTTCTTTCAACAAAATGAGTACTTTATATTCATGTTATAGAAATTGTACTTTCTTTTTCAACCAAAAAAAAGAGTATTTTTTAGTTATGGAGCACAAATTTCAACGTTGTTTTTGCGTAAAAAAAGTAAAGCAACACGTTAGTTCCTTTGGGTTTGTATGAATTTTTAGAAAAATAATTAAATTGTTGAAGAAGAGAAAATAAGTGATAAAGCCACTCATTTTTCATGAAAATATTTTTTAGGAAAACATTTTCCTTCATACCAAACACACCCCAAATGGGGTCGGTTTCAACTTTCATGTGAATAGCAACTTCACTTTTTTGGTGGTGATACAGATTTTTTGTAGAGTTTTAACTATACCGTTAAAAAAAAAATCTTTATATATTGAAGTCACTTATAAGATAATTAGTTTTAATATACGTGTGTTGCACGTGTGTGTAGCGTCGTCACTCAATTAAAACTATACACATTGATGTTAAAATAAAGTATAATATTTGTATAAATGATGAAAGTAAATGTTATTACATTGACACAATAATTGAATTCAATATGTTCTGACCATGCAAAGATGATGAATTTAGTTTAATTAATTGGACATTATTTTATAATTATACATATCTTATAATATGAGATACAAATATGTTAAATTGTTTATCACCAGATATATCTTTAGGAATACATTTTGTCTTCTATTATTTCATCCTCATTTCTTTAAGTTTGCATTTTAACCAATTTAACTCTTAGAACTATAATTGAATTTGTTTTATTTTCAGATTTCTTTCATCGCCAATATCATTTTATGATAAATAATTTCTGTATTCTAAAATTGTGTAAACTTGAAAATTTATTTTACCTATATGATGAATATGGGAAGAATGAAATTGGATTATTTTGCTAATTAGTTAATTTAAATACTTAATTATCTTTAAAATATTTAAAAAATTTTAGAGGATTCAAATTCTTATCATTAGCTCATACCATATATTAAATATTTATTTATAACAAATTTTATTGACAGAAAAATATATTTTTAAATGATAAATATTCGAACTTTTGTACTTTATATTATCGATGCGTTACTGCAAATGACTTTTGTCAATCACTTTTTTTTCCTCTCTTTCTTGCTATTATTAAATATTTTTGTAATTACATATTTAATTATGTTTTAAAATCTACAATAATATTTATATCTAAGCAAATTATTAATCGAAGAATAAAACTAATTGTCAGTAAACGAATCTCACATAGATTACTTAGACCATTTACAATTTAATTACAAATTGGGATAAACGACCAAGCAAAATGTTTTCTCTTTCTTTAATATTTTCTTTATTTTATTTTGTTTACATAATAATCGCTCATTTAAAATTTAACACAATTAAACAATCTCTTTTGAGCTTAATAACGTTTAATTAGAGACAATTATAGGCATAAAGATTCCAGTTTTATTCAATCATACTTTAATTCTAGGATTTATATAAGGTAAAATATTAATGATATTAAAGTTCTAAATATAAGGTTATCACTTAATTCAAATAAGGAAAGGTTAAATAAATAAAATTTGATTCCATTTTAAACTCTTAAATATTAGCAAGAATAATAATCAAATGACTATTTTGTCTAGTGTGAACTATATTCTAAAAGGGTGAAAAAGACAAACGACATTTCGCTAAGTACCTTCGTACTTTTAATATAGTATGAATTACATGTTCACTTATGTTACTAGTATAAATTGGTAACTAACTTGATCAGAACAGTAATTAACCTATTAGAATAGATTAAAATTCAATTATCATGTAAAAAAATCTTTATAGTTATATAACATAAAACCTTTTTTGAATTAAGATTGAACCTTATCTTATGCTACATTAAGCATTAACCTGATCACTACGAACATTCAATAAGATTCAGATTATTTAGTTCTTTGTTGTTTTGTGTTTTTTTTTTGGTTAGGACAAATCATATATGTAAGAAAAGCTAACATTAGATCATATTTAATCCAATTTAAGTTTGTCATTAATGGAAAATATATACCAACTAGCCATTCCCTAACAAAAAGAAGGGCTGCTTCTGTAGTGTTTTTTCTAAGTACTGCATTCGTATTCAATTTCTGTTTTTCTACATTTATCAAACATCCATTAACTTTCAACTTCCCATATTTTTACAATCAAATTTTACTAATAATAGGCAACAAAAATGGGAGAGGAAGCAGCAAAACAAATAATCTGCCCAAGAACATTCGTCTTAGAGGATCTATTGTTTTCAACATCAGACCTTCTGGTGGAATTAAGGTAACTGCATCTCTTCTACTCCCAAAAAAAAAATCAAATAAGTACCTAGTTAAAATTTGATATGTTGGGAGTATTTCTTTATCACAGTGGCGTAGGCAGAATTTTTCATAAGCGGTGTCACTATTTCTAGTAAGAGGCCCATAACAGTCAAAAAATATTTTGTAGAGCCAAGGGAGTTCAAACCAAGACCTCTTACATTAATCTTGAAGCTATCGACCACTAGACTATTGAGTTGTTTTGTTGCATGAGGTGTCACTTTTATAGGTTTTATCTTGTATTTCTGTTTTACTTATTATTTTATATATATAAATAGTAAAACATTTCGACGAAGCGGTGTCCCGTGACACTGCTTGGTGCCATGTAAATCCGCCCCTGCTTTATCCTAAGGGGTCGTTTGGTAGGGCGTATAAGAATAATGCTGAATAATGTGTATTGGTAATGCATGGATTAGTAATGCATGGGTTAGTAATGCAAGCATTAATTATGCAGATATTATTTCTTATCTACTTTTTGGTGTAGTGTATTAAAATTATAATGCATTGCATAATTTTTAAGAAAAATATTTTTTTACAAAAATGCCCTCCATATTCTCTAGTTTTAATGAACTTTAAGGATAATTTTGTCTTTAACCATTCTAAATAGCCTCGGTATTACTAATGTCATGATTTTCTATGCATTACTTATACATAGGATAATACCAAGTATGATGTTAGTTATACACATGTTGAAAAATTATACTACCAAACAAGGTATTAGTAATTTTTTCTAATACCTCCGACCAAACGACCCCTAAGTGTTTTACTGTAGTCCTTCAGATCTGACATTAAGGCGATAAATGAGATCAGGTTCTAGCAGAGATGATGGAGAAAAAATCAAAGGCAAAATGGGGTAATAAAATTGGATATGTGCTGACCCCATTACCCATTAGCTTACCTGATAACCCCTTGGATTATATTCACCAAGCTAAAGCCATTATCGACAAAAAGAAGCTCTCTCTTGAATCCAGGTTCTCTTTTGCCGCTGCTAAGCTAACCCAAGATATATTCGGATCCAATGTGAGTTCTTTTCTTTCTTTCTTTTAGAAAAGGGAATTGTTTTAAAAAAATTTAACATATGTAAACTTATACATTAATTTTCTTGTGTTATAATTTGAAAGGTGGCGGCTAAGCTCACAAACAGAGTTCTATCTCATACCACCATCTTATTATCAAACGTCGTCGGCCCTCAAGAAGAGATCACTTTTTTCGGGCATAAGTTAGCTTATGCTGCTCCTACAATTTGTGGACTCCCTCATGTTAGTATATTACCATTTACCCCTCTACTATATTTCAATATTTTAATTTTACTCTCAAAGGATATTAGAATGACGTGTCATATTTAACACCACAAATGTACTTTAGTTCAAATCAAAAAATTTAAAAGTTTTTCTACACTTTAAAATTTTATGACAAGTCAAAAGACATAAACAGAAAGGGAGGGAGTAATTGACTTTAATGATAGTACCTTCAATCACATAAAAAGAAATATAATTTGTACAACGGAAAATGTGAATAATGGTGATATGCAGAGTAGGAAATGTCATTTATGATTTTGGTTGCAGGCACTGATAATGCATTTCCAGAGTTACTGCAACAAAATGACTATTTCAATGTCTGTGGATCCGCTTGTGATTCCAGATCCATACCAGCTGTGCGATGACTTTGAGGACTCCCTTCAGATGTTTAAAAATGCAGTTATAAAAGAAAGTGCAGCAGCCGTGTAAACTTGATAATTGTTTGTTGGGGAGCTAGCAATTTGTTTTACAACTTTAGAGTTCCCTATTTGTATAACAAAAGGCAGATTCATCTTCCAAGTGCTTGTACTACTATTGATGTATGCAATATATATATATATATATATATATATATATATGTTCCAATGTTATTATTTACCCTTAAAATGGATAACAATTAAATTTGTATGGGATTTAAAGGATGCGTAATTTAATTTAACACAAATGATCAAAAAACAGTAAATAATTGAATTAAAAGGAGATAGAACGATCAAACCAAATGTGGCGAAGTAATTAAGTCTTACGTTAGACTCAAATGCTAAAGGTCGGTTTCAGTAGAACCTTCGGAATAGAACTCGGCTATAACTAAACGGATGAACATCTAAAGAACACTTGAACAATTACTAAAAGCCAGAATAAACTTATTGCTTTGATATGTGTGCCAGCAGTGACCCAAAAAATGAAAGGGTTCTCCTCTTTATATACCAGAGGACTTTAACCCTAATACAAGTCTAAATAAGGTAAAAATCTTTCCCTTCCTCTCCCGAAAACACGCTCTACCACAAAAACCGAGCGTGATCCGCGCTCTAATATCCGGCTGATGGCGGATATTTCGGCTCTTCGTTTGTCTTGTTTAGCCGTTTTTTTCTTTACCCTCAGTTCTTCACATTGCTCGAGCTGGAATCTCTGCGGGTTCAGCCATGCCCGATTCCTGACGTATCATTCGTCCGCTCCTGATTTTGATCTATGGGCACTTTCGGTCTCACTCGAGCTAGTAACAAGTAACGTTGTTCCTCGCTCTTCAACGAAAAATCGGGGGTAACTCTGTCCCCGATTTTACTCGTACACAGATACCCCTCACTTCTCGGGGAGCAGATTATTGGAGCGATGAGAAGTGACTAATTGACCCCGGTTCCTTCTCTCGCACACCATGAACAAGTTGACGAACTCCAACGTCTTATCAGTCACGTCGTTCTAACTTTGCACACACGTCAGCCGTTGGTTGATCACCTCTAGTAGTTATCGAATTCGAAACGTCACACATTCCTTACTCTTTTCCTATAAAAGTTCTGGTTTCCTATTTTTACTTTTTTTACTTTTTGATTTCGAACTTCCCTAGGTTACCCTCGAGTTTTTCATCTGTTCATCAATCCTTCAAATCTTCATAACATATTCTTCACATCTTCATATCTTCATATTTCATCTTCAAACCTTCATACCTTACCTTCAAATCTTCATACCAAATCTGTAAACCTTCATACCAAACCTTCATACCTTCATATTCTCATATAGAGATGGCTAAAACTTAAAATCGGTACCCCAAATTACTACACCGACAACTTCTTCCTCGGCCACCGGCACCGAGGCAGTGCCCCCGGTGGTAGCCCCGAGACCTCCCCTTACAGATTTCATCCTCAGAGGCTACTCTATAGATAACGACTTCAAGGTCCAGAAAGCCTCCGCGCAAGGAGAACGGTGTGAGGAAGCATGGTGGTACGTTTGCTCCATCACCGAGGAGACACTTAAAGTATTCCGAGAGGACTGCAAATAGGAAGGCAAAGACATAGTCATTCCTAGTCCCGACGAGGACATCACGACATACGCGGAAGGATATTTAAGTGTTTGCACGCATCCTTTCATGTTTGGTCTGGTTGATATGGTGATCCTCGAATTCTGTAAGAGGTATGAAATCTACCCCAGGCAAGTTCACCCGTCGTTTCGGAGGATCATGACCCTTCTCTGTCATTTTGCAAACAGCACGAATGAGCCTCCATTCATAGTCGATCACCTGCTCTGAGTTTACACCCCCCGAATCTTCTGAGGTAGGTTAATCAAACTTGCCCCTCGGGCAAAGAAAGCTCCCTTCTCCTGTATAGACAAAGACAGGGACCGAGATTAGCAAGGTAGGTTCCTCCAAATAAAGACCGAGGACCTAATTCCTTCTGGAGTTCATGTCGTTCCCCAAGAAGTGGAACCCAAATTGTAAGTATACTTCCTCTTAAGTTATCAAAGTCCCTTCTTGAACCTAATTTTCATTCTCATGACATATTTTATTTGATATACAGCTATCCGCCAAGTCCCCAACACGGTTCCACATTTCAGGGAGTTGGTCGAGGGCATATGCAAGTAGCTCACCTATTCCAAGCGTGAGTGGCGTAAGCTCTCCAAGGGCAAATGGAGGCTCGTTCTCATGGTGAGTGCCTTTTTTCTGGTTGAATCTTTCCCTGGTCGCTTTTTATTCTTTTATTGTCACGGCTAAGTCCTTTTTTTCACAGGCTTTCCCAAGACCACCAAACTTTGGGAAATCGCCGATGTCGTTACGACCCCGTCTATAAAACCCTCCACTTCTGTATAGCCCGTTGCCGAAGTAGAAGAAGAAGAAAAAGAAGAAGAAAAGATCCCCTGACTCCTCGGACGCTCCTGACGAGGCCAAGGGGAGGGAAAGGATTGTGCTCAGGGTTAGAAAGAGCACCAAAAAGACTTCGGGTGCCCGAGTCCCAGATTCGAAGCTATTCATCAGCTCAAGGACTTTAATGAGGATGACGATGGCATGGAGTTCGTCACTCACGAGTCGATCAATGTCGGCCAACAGTTAGTGGCCCTCGAGGGGGACACTCGAACGGCTGAAACCCTCATAGCTCGGGAACTCGAAGAAGAACACGTGGCTACTGCTTCGCAAGAAGCCCCTCCGGTCATGATAGCAGCTGCTTCCGAAGGTGATGCCATCATCAACATTCAAGCATCACCATCCTAGGTAGAGGCCACTTTAAATAAAGCTCGGTCCGTCGAAGAGAAAATCGACCGAAGCGTCCCGGGCTATGGATGATGCCCTTAACTCATTTTTTTAGGGCATGGACATCGGCACTCTAGAGGATTACTCTGGATTTGGCCACCTGGAGATCCCAAAAAGGGTCTTGCAACCGGGAGTAGGTGGGTCGAGTTCGAGCTCGAAACAGTTTCTGGCCACGAGTGTGGACCCTGAGCGAAAGAAGACGATCATGTTCACGGTGCCGGCGGATACTAACATGTTGTCCAGGACAATCGCAATGGCCAACTATCTCCATTATTTGGTGAAGAAGACCAAGTGAAATGAACGAGGTAGATGGCCCAAGTCTTTTCAATGAGGCCTGGCATGTGCTAAATCGGGTATACCCCTTTCCCTGTTTATTTCACCGAGTTCACGTCATCTTAGCTGTTTCTAACTATTTTCTTTCTCCATGTCCAAGGCCTCTGTGCTTCATCATGAAAGCTTTTACCGATCCAGGATGAAGGTAAGCCACCTCGAGTTCGAGCTCAAGGAACAAGTCCGGCAAATGGAGATGTACAATGTTCTCTATGAGCAGAAGGATGAAGTCCATTAGGGACATGACCGAGCTCCCTACTCTTCGGGCCGAGCTGGAGAAGTCCTAGAAGGAGGCCTCGAAAGCGAAGTAGGATCATGCTCTCCTGATCGATAAGGTAAGAGTGCTCCAGATTGATAATGAGAGGCTAAACGCTAATGCTAACGCCGCAACCTCACAGGTCCAAGAGAAGATAACTTTGATCGACCCGCTCAGGACCGAGATGGACGACGTCAAGGTATTTGAAGGGATTATTAATAAATATTCGAATAACTTAAATGTAAGAAAAATCAATTTTAAAGCTTTAAAATTATGAACACTTATATAACCATTATAAATTGGGTAAAATGGCAAAATGATATTTTGAAAGCATATGGAATACTTTATAAAATATGAGGGTAAAATTGAGTATCAACAATAATATCCGGCTGATGGCGGATATTTCGGCTCTCTGTTTGTCTTGTTTAACCAATTTTTCCTTTATCATCGGTTCTTCGCATTGCTCGAGCTGGAATCTCTCCTGGTTCAGCCATGCTCAATTCCCGATGTATCATTATCCGCTCCTGGTTCCGATCTGGGGGAACCCTCGGTCTCACTCGAGCTAGTAATGAGTAACGTTGTTTCTCGTTCTTCAACGAAAAATCAGGGATAACTCTATCTCTGATTTTACCCGTACACAGTTATAACTTTAAATTCCTTCTTTGTTTGAGCAATAGGCACTAGCATATGCAAAACTGGAAATGAAAAAACAAGTTGGGATTAATCGATGGGGTGTGCATGCAGTGGAAACTACAACCATTAATTAATATTAACCTTGAGTTGCCCACGGAGAGGACTAATATATAGTCGGAGTAATTCCTTTGACCTCATACAAGTACATGTATGCAATATAGGTTTTAAAAGCTTTTATTCTCTTTCATTCTCAATTATTTAAATAATTAAATGATTTTCTGTTAAAAAAACATGACTTAAGAATGATTGGGTGACAATTTGAACAATGGATTTCTTGATTTTCTTGTACTCAAATAATTAATATACTAGTACTTATTTCAGTAATTCCTAATTACATGCATCCCTTTGGAAAGAGTAGGTGAAGTTTCTGAAAAGGAGAGGGGCGAAGGCTGGGCTGGTGGATTTTGGGTGGGTTTCGATTTTTCTTTGTGTCATGTGAGATAAGAAATTTTAACAGGATGACCTTTTTAAGGATTGGTGTTTAATTTTGATCATATGTTGAAGAAAAAGTTATGCAAATATAACTTTCCGCCAGAACTTCTCTTTATTCTTTTCCTTTTTTCTTTTCTCTTACTTTTCTTCTTCATTATGAATTACGAGGTTACAACTGAAACTAAAAAATAGTTAGATACGTGGAGAAGAAATTGAAGACTCGTTGCTCATTTGTGGTTGAAATTGAATGGTAATTTTCCATTGCGCTTGTATTACTTGTTCCTAATGTTTAGGATTGGTTTGGTTGAAGAAAATTAAAGAAGACCATTATTGGGCTTTATTGAGTTTGGAAAAAAAACTTGTTGAATAAGGTAAGATGGATATATTGATTTTTGAAATTATGAGTTGAATCTAGCCATTGAAAATTGTTGGGATTGAAATTAGAAGGTTGGATATCAAGTTTGGAGTCATTTGAAGTTTATTTAGACTATTTTAAAGTAAAAATGTGCTGGACTTTTTACACGATAATTTATAGTGATCCCTGAGAATATGTGCTCAAGTTTTGATATTCCATACAATATCTAATCTATTCAAAAAAACTTTTCTGAAATAATTTCATTAGATTTTTCAAAGCATTACGAATGAAGATTAAATTTTTTAAAATGAAGATTAGTTGAGTTACTTTTTAATGAAAATTTTCTTTCACCCAAAAAATGCCAGCTTGCTCTAGCTTTGCGACTTGGTCTGCCTTCTTATGTATTTTGGAAATGAAACCGTCAATTTCATTTGTGTAACATTTCATTTGCGTATATATATATATATATATATATATATATATATATATATATATATATTCACTACCGAAGCGAAGAAAAGGCTGGATCAATCAAAGGGGGTACTACGAGCCCTCTGCCCCACGCATCTAACCAGCTCGCGTGGTTCACCGGTTCCACCGACTAGACCAAAAGAGTGATTCAGTCGATACAGATCACTTAGTGGAAAAGGAAGTGATCGAGCGATGACAACCAGGAGGTGGGCTTGGCTAAACAGGTGACACGTAGAACTGAGAGCAGACAAAAGTTGTGTCGGCAAATAATCGACACTGATTACAAAGTGCGTAACCTGTACAGGATGGATCTTGAAGGAAGCACAACCGATGGATAAGACTCAAAGGCTTGAAATCAGATAGCATTTAATGAGCAGTCGATATAGAGAATATCTTCATTCAAAGCCAGCCGTTATGCACCCATCAATGCCATCTTTGTTCTCATTCTAGGGTAGCTTGATTTTTAGATCTTGTCTCCCTAGGAATGGTTATAAATATCATATTGGCGACTCTTGTAGGCACATGAAACATTTTGCACACAAAAACTATAACATATTATTTTACGCTCAATCTAAAGAATTTTGCCATTGCTTTATCATTGTTTCTTCTTTTTCTCTAGGAAAGGCCGAGCTCAAATCAGGCTTGCTATTTTCTTTAATATCTATCATTAATCTTATTTTTGTTCTCATTTCTTTATCATGTTTGGATCAAATCGATTCGCTTGTCTATAAACCACACTATAAATTTGACTGTACCGTTTTACGGGTAAACAGTTTGGCGCCCACAGTGGGGCATATAGTCGTTCGTTTGTTACAAACGAATTTCAGTTTTTTCATAAGTAAAAGCCACATAAGATATGGCGACCAACAATGTCAACAACGTTCACAACATTGGAGCACATGATGAATGGGAAGAGGTGTCTTAGAGTGATGATTCCATCAACAAAACTCGCAATGATGGGATGTGACAACCCCGGCTTGCAAAGGACAATATCCTCTACATGTGCGGGGCCCAACTCTTGATGATGCAGAGGATTGACACGTTGCAGAAATGGTTAAACTCCTGAGAGAGCAACAATGAGCAATCATGGATCACCTCTCAAGGCAGGATCGTGTAATAACAGAACTCAAGCAGGCGTTATCAGGTTCTTCCAACAATGCCAATGGAGGGGCCCCGGTTCAACCCAACGCTCCATAAATCAGACGGCACAAAGGACTTATAACAACACTCTAAGGGATGAGGTCGGTTTCGAAGGAGCCGAGTGTACCGGTAGTGGATCCGGGAACAATAACTTGAGTGATCCATTTAAAACAGAGCTCATGAGACTCATGAGAGAGATGAACGAACGGGTGGATAAAAATGCGAAGGAGTTTCATGCTCGGATGGATTAGATTCCGGGGGCGCCGCTAGTGTTAAAGGGTCCGGATTCCAAGAAGCGCAATTGCAATTTAAACCAAGTGCAGCACTAGAGTTGATCTCAAAAAGGTTCAAGATGGCGGACATACCAAAGTATGATAGGACTTCGAATTCACAGGAGCACATCACGACCTACACCACAGCAGTGACGGGAAACGATTTGGCTCAACATGTGATCGAGTCGGTTCTGTTGAAAAAGTTAAGCGAAACCCTTACGAAGGGGGCCCTGACATGCTACTCCCTCTTACCTGAGCATTCAATCGATTCTTTTGAGATGCTTGCAAACTCGTTCATTATGGACCATGTTGAAGCAAGAAAGGTTTAGTCCAGAATGGCGGACATATTCAGAATTTCACAGGGCGAATCCGAGCTGCGATATTAGGGTAGAAGGTTAGTGGGTAGTCGTGTGTTTTTCTTTGTCTCCATTAGTTCAATAGCATTAGTGTTAGTATGGTACCCCTTTTATCCTTAGTTTGTTATTATCACATATCTTGTTCTGTTATTACTTGCCATCAGTACTTCCTTTCTATTGGTATCTTTGGATTTAATTTTCTAAACATATTGTCTTGCTATTATTTGCTATCGGTACTTCTATCATATTCTCTATTGCTATCTTCGATTTAGTTTTCTAAATATATTATCTTGCTATTACTCTCTATCAGTGCTTCTTCCATCTTCTTTAGCTCGGGGACTATCGGAAACAATATCTCTATCCTTCCAGAGTAGGGGAAAGCTGCGTACATCCTACCATCCTCAGACCCCATTTGTAGGATTACACTAGGTTGTTGTTGTTGACTAATCCGAGCTGCTGCGAGAATTTCTGATCCGGTTCTAGAAAGAAAGGATGTTGCTACCAGCGATTCCAGATGAGTAGCAGCGGAGGCATTCACGAAGGGTCTGAATCCACTGAGTTTCGATGCCTCTTGTAACTGAAGGAGAGTTTGCTCGAATTCCAGTCAACCACACGGGCGGATGTCCATAATCGCTATGAATAAAAAATAAGGATAGAATACGATCAACTTGGCTCATCGGTATCGACTATGGGATAGGGTCGAGATAAAAATCAAGACAAGTTTAAAAATGACTTTGATACAGATCGTCGGTCCTAGTCATCGGATAGGTTTGCTCCTAACAAAAGAATGAATCGCGGACGAAATAATAGGTTGTTGCAGGAGAAAGAGATGTCAGGGGCCCGATATCCAGCATATCCTGGGTTATCAGATTACAACTTTAATATCAGCCTGGTAGAATTAGTGTCGGCAATGAGAAATATAAAAAAAAAAAAGCACAGTTCTCGAAACCAATCTGATCGGATCCTAGATAGATGGATCCTAGTTTATGGTGTGAATTCCATGGGACTCATGGACATAGAACTGGGGACTGCCGACATCTTCGAGAGGAGGTGGAGACATTTTTAAAAAGTGGCCATCTTAGAGAGTTTCTAAGTGACCGCGCCAAAAACAATTATGGTCGAAACCGGAAAAACACAGAGCCCTCAATGATGGATGCAGGGCCACTTCGAATGACAATCAACATGATTTTCGGAGGGAGAGAGGTCAATGGGTGACAATTTTGGCAGCAAAAAAAGACGAAAATATCAGTGACTCATGGAAAGAGGGTTCGGGAAGTCTCGGAAGATAACATCACCTTCACAGAAGAAGATACCGACGGACTTCTCCTACCACACAATGATGCGCTGGTAGTTTCACTTAATATTTTAGATTTCAAAGTTAAGCGTGTTTTGTTTGATCCAGGAAGTTCAGCCAACATCATACAATGGAGAGTTCTGGAGCAAGCAAAATTAACCGGGAGTATCATTCTAGAACAAAGCTCCTAGTTGGCTTCAACCTGACAAGATGACAACCCGAGGAGAGATTTTGCTACCCACTCACGCCAAAATCATAACAAAGACCACTATGTTCGAAGTGGAAGATGGTAAAATGGGCTATAACACAATCCTCGGAAGGCCGTGGATACACGAGATGAAGGTTGTGCCCTCAACCTATCACCAGTTGCTGAAATTTTCGATCCCCGAAGGGATGAAGCAGATAAAAAGAGAGCAATTGACGGAAAGGGAGATGTATGCGGTGACCATTTCTAGCAGCAATGGAAAAGAAACCCATAAATAGAAATTATAGGAGCCGATGTCTTCTCCCTTTTCGAAGGAAGATGATAAAAGCAAGGAGTCAATAGAATCCTATCAGGTTCTGAGGTCTTTTCAGGTACCACGGGAGGCGGATGCAACCAAGTCGGCCTCAGAAGAGCTCGAGCAAGTGGCTTTGTTCGAGGAGTTCTTGGAAAGAAATTTTCATTTGGGGACATGGTTAAATCCCGAGCTCAGGTTAGAGTTTATAAATTTTCTTAAAGCTAACGTTGACTGCTTTGCATGGTCGCACTCGGATATGAAAGGTATCCCTTTAGAGGTAGCGGTCCACAAATTGAGTCTGGATCCGAACATCCCATGTTAAGGTAAAAGAAATGCCTGTTAGCAGAGGTCAGGAACATGTTTGTTAAGGAAGAGGTAACACGACTGCTGAATATCGGTTCGATCCGAGAGGTAAAGTATCCAGATTTGCTAACTAACATAGTAGTAGTACCTAAAAGAATAACAAATTTAGGATGTATGTAGATTATTAGGATTTGAATAAGGCATACCACCAAAGACTCATTCCCGTTGCCGAACATTGATCAAATGATTAATGCAACGGCTGGGCACGAGCTAATGAGTTTCCTCGATGCTTTGATCAAATGATTAATGAACCCAAAAAAATCGGGAAAAAACTTCTTTCATCAGAAACTTTGGCACATATTGCTACAATGTGATGCCTTTTGGGATTAAGAACATTGGAGCCACTTATCAGAGGCTCGTTAATAAAATGTTTGGAAAGCATATAGGAAAAACGTTTGAAGTATATATTTATGTCATGTTAGTTAGGTCTTTAAACACAGGAGATCATCCGAAACATCTCCAAGAAGCTTTCGACATTCTAAGGAAGTACAACATGAAACTCAACCCAGAGAAATGTGCCTTTGGGGTTGGCTCCGGAAAATTCTTGGGGTTTGTCGTCTCACAAAGGGGGATCGAAGTAAACCCCGAAAAAATCAAAGCCATCGAAGACATCCCGAACCAACTAACAAGCGAAAAAAGGGCAGAGGTTGGTTGGTAGGTTGGCGGCTTTAAGCATATTATATCAAGGTCCTCAGAGAAGTGCCACCACTTTTTCTCTCTTTTGAAAAAGAAGAACGACTTCGTGTGGACTCCGGAGTGCCAGTAGGTGTTGAAGGATCTAAAAAGATACCTGTCCAGCCCTCTGTTGTTGTCAAAATCGGGAGAAGGTGACAACTTCTAATTTATTTAGCGGTCTCGAAAGTGGCGGTAAGTGTCGTCGTGGTCCGAGAAGAAGAGGTACACAATTTCTGGTTTATTACGTTAGTAAAATTTATTCGGAAGTAGAGAGACATTATCTGCACCTTGAAAAGCTGGCCTTAGCTCTCGTAGTTGCTTCTCGAAAGCATAGGCCTTACTTTCAGTGTTACCCAATAGCCGTTGTGACAAACTTTCCATTAAAGAATGTCCTTCATAAGCCAGAGTAGTCAGGCAGTTTGGCTAAATGGGCAGTCGAAGTTAGCAAATTCGACATTGAGTACAAACCTAGGAATGAAATCAAGTCACGGGTTTTGGCCGACTTCGTGTCCTACTTTAGTCCGGGATTAATGTCTTTGGCCGCTAAGGAAGCAGTGATAGTGTTGGGAACGACATCGGAAGTTTGGACCTTTTTTACGGATGGAGCCTCCAAAGTAAAAGGGTCTAGTCTCGGGGTAGTTTTATTTATGCCCTCGAGGGAAACCCTAAGACAGGCCATCAGAACTATACCATTAACTAACAATGATGCCGAGTATGAAGCTTTGGTTGCAGGTCATCGAGGTAAAATGCAACTACCAGCTGGTGGTCAACCAAGTGTATGGGAATTTTGACGCAAAGGGAGAGCATATGCAACAGTACTTGAACAAGGTTCAATTGTTACTGGGACGTTTCAGAGAATGGCCAATCGTCCACATTCCGAGGGAAGAGAATGTGGAAGCAGATGCATTGGCTAATTTGGGGTCGTCCACGGAGATAAAAGGATCAGATTCCGGTATGGTCGTCCAATTACTGCATTTGGTGTTGGATGTAGAGGGTTATTGCAAAGTAAATTCAACCAATTTAATTTGGTACTGGAGGAACGAGTTCATTGAATATATCAAGCATGGTAAATTACATAAAGACCCAAAGGCATCTCGCGGACTACGTACCAAAGTAGCTCACTACTGCCTCGTAGATGGCAGTTATACAGGTGATCGTTCCAAGGACCATTGGCTTGGTATCTAGGGGCCTCGTAGGTGGACTATATGATGAGGGAAGTCCTTGAAGGAATTTGCAAAAATCATTCCGGTGTAGACTCGTTAGTTCTAAAGTTGCAGGGCAGGTTATTATTGGCTCCGGATGGAACAGGACGCAAACACATTCGTACAAAAATGTGACAAATTTCAACGTCATGCACAATTAGTACATCAACCTACAGAACTTTTGTATTCGGTGGTGTCATTGTGTCCATTCATGAAATAGGGGATGGACATAGTTGGTCCTTTATAACCAGGACCCGGGAACATAAGATTCCATTTAGTTTTAACTGATTACTTCACTAAATAGGTTAAAGTAGGTCCTTACCAAAAGATCGGAGAATGCAAAGTGGTCAACTTCACATGGGACCACATAGTCTGCCGGTTTGGAATTACGAAGGAGATGGCTTGTGACAATGGGCCGCAGTTCGTAGGCTCAAAAACCACAAAGTCTTGGAAGGGTTAAAGATCAAAAGAATTACGTCTTCACCGTACCACCCGGTGCTAACCGACAGGCGGAATCAACCAACAAGGTAATTATTCAAAACCTTAAAAAGAAGTTAGAAGATGCTAGTAACAACCCGGCCGATCATTTTGTGTAATTGCACCCCGTTACCCCTTTTTATGATTCATACATGTTTTTTTTATGATTTTATGACTTACGGGGTTGATTAGTTTTGTTTCGGGAAGCTTTCGGGTTCATTTGGATCCTTTAACTTTTGTGAAAACGACCCTGGAACGATATTTTGATGGCTTAGATAACTTCGTATTGTGATTTTGGACTTGGGCGTATGCCCAAAGTTAATTTCAGAAGTCCGTAGGTTGGTTTGTGTTGTTTTGCCAAAATTTGGCAATTTGAAGTTAAAAAGTTTGATCATAGGTTGTCTTTTAGCTATCGAGCTCGGAATTCGATTTTGGGACTTGGAATAGGTCTGTTATGCTATTTAGAACTCGTCTGCAAAATTTGATATAATTTGGAGTTGGTTTGATAGGATTCGGACGTTTAGTTGTAATTCTAGAGATTCTTGAACTTTACTTGAAACTTATGCGTTTTAGTGTTCGATTCGTAGTTTTAGATGTTAATTTGTGTTTTGATCGTGTGAGCGAGTTCGTATGATGTTTTTTGACTTGTGTGGATGGTTGGTTTGGAGCACCGAGGGCTCGGATGAGTTTCAGACGTATTTCATAATGGATTGAACTGAAATTGAACTGTTGGTGTTGCAGGTGCCCAGTTATCATAATTACGAGCACCAGCCTCGAAATTGCGAAGGTGACAGTGGGGGTATAGATGTTGCAGTTGTGACTTCCCCTTCGCATTTGCGAAGTCAGCGGGATTTTTTCTTGGTTCGCATTTGCGAACATTTGTTCGCTTTTGCGAGGTTCCCAGCTTCGCAATTGCGAAGCCTTTTGTCACAACTGCGATGATGATTGAGTCTGTCAGGGTTCGCAAATGCGAGTCCTGGTCCACGATTGTGAGGGTTCGCATTGATGCAAACACGACAACTGCAGTTGGTACAAAGGGCTAGGAGACGGGATTTTCAACACATTCTCTCATTTTAGAATCCTAGACTTAGTAGGAGGTGATTTAGAGAGGGGATTTTCATCTACGAACATTGGTAAGTGATTCTAATATATTTTCAATCATATTCCATCAATATCTTAGATTTTAACATCAAAATCATGTGAATCAAAGTGAAAATTTGTAAAACTTTGTCAACTTTTTGAAAAATAAGAATTTGAGTTTTGAGAGTCGATTTAGAATCGAATTTTGAAACTAATGACATATATGAACTCGTGGGGTCATGGGTAGTTGGAATCTACCATTGGACTCGGGTTTTGACCGGGCGAGCCTCGAGTTGACTTTTTGAAAAAAGTGTAAAGATCTTAGCTTTATCTATTGTAATTGATTTCCCTTGCATTGTTTGATGATATTAAGTCGATTTTGGTTAGATTTGAGCTGTGTGGAGGCGAATTATAGGGGAAAAGCTATTTTCGAGGGTTGAATTTGCCTAGTTGAGGTAAGTATCTTGCCTAACTTTATGTGGGGAACTACCCCTTAGGATTTGGGATTGACTGTGTGATTTGTGCTATGTGGAAGCCGTGTAGGTAAGGTGACGAGTGGGTACATGGGTTATATGTGGTGATTGATCACTTTAGGCTACTTAGACTCTTTCATGCTTTAATTAAAATGTCATATCATGTTTTAAATGCTTATAGTCAATCTACTCTTATTTGTATTTGTCCAGCTTCACATGCAATAAATGACCTTGTTAATACTTGTTCACATCTTACTTGATATTTTTCTCTTATGCTTTAGTTGACTTGTTGCCTCTCACATTATCACATGTTACCTCTTTCATTGTTGATTTATCATTATTTGAAGTTATTGTTACATGTTAGCTCTTTAATTGTTGAATATCATTACTTGAAGTCATTGGTACATGTTATCTCTTTCATGGTTGATTATCCTTATTTGAAGTCATCGATATATATTATCTCCTTTATTGTGAGTTGTTCGTATTTAGTATCGTGGCTACATATTATCTTTCTCAATGTTGAGTTATTGGTGTTGAAGTTGTGAAAGACATTATCACGTTGAGGTGAAGTGTTAATTGTTGAGACATTTTCTTGTTGAGAATTTACATTCATTTTGTTATTGTTGAGATTCTCTTATACTTTGTGGTGGAGTCATGGGCTATTGTTGTGAAAACATTGATATTGTTGATTATTGGCAAATTGTGACATAGGAGCACTTGTGGTACAAGTTGTTATTGTCATGTGATATTGACGCGCATGCGATTGTATAAGGCTAGGGGTTAATATACATGCGGCGGCATAAGGCAGGACTTATGTGCGTGTTGCTTGTAAGGGAATTACGTGAAGGCACGCGGTGTCATAAGGTGGGCTAAAGTGCGTGTGGCTATTTCGAGAAAAAAATATTTTTAAAACTATTTAAATGTAAGGCCCACGCGGTGGTATAAGAGAAGATTGTGATTGAAATTGTGAATTGTGGATACGAGGCGGTACCTCGGTTGTGATTCTTATTGTACACGGGGCAGTACCTCGTTGTGATTCTTGTTGTTTATCTCATATTGCAAAGATTTTTGGTGGGAACACTTCTTCTTGTTTTATTCTTCCTTGTTCTATCAGTTATTGTCCGTATATGATCATTATAGTTCTCTTTAATTGATTTCTTCATGTTATTTCCATGCTTACAATTCCGGTATTAGTTCATGCCATTAACTTGAATTGTATCAGTTATTTCTCCGCCTTGCATTATTTATCCTTATTATGTTTTCATACTGTTTATTTACATCCTAGTAGGTGTCTTTACCTGGCCTCGTCACTACCATACCGAGGTTAGGCTTGATACTTATTAGGTACCATTGTGGTATACTCATAGTATGCTTCTGCACATCTTTTTGTGCAGATCCAGGTACGTCTGCTCGTGTCGGACGTTAGTGATCGACTGTTAGCTACTTACGGAGACTTCAAAGTATGCCTGCTCGGTGTCCGCAGGCCTTAGAGTCGCCTTCCTTTATCTTTACTTCCTGTTATATTTTCATTCAGACAATGATATAGCAGACATTTTAGTTTACTCTGTAGAGCTTATGACTTAATTCCACCAGTTTTGGAAAGTTTATTGTTAAGATTCTATTTCGGGAGATTATACGAGTTTATCAGTCTTGCTTACTAAGTGCCATTACGATATCCTAGAGGAGGAAAATTGGGGTCGTGACAATGTTAAGTACAAGTGGCCAGATGAGCTACCGGGAGCGCTATAGGCATGCCGGACTGTGACGACCCGACCCGTCGTATCAGGTATTACTGCCCCATTTTCCTCATTTATTACTTCTTCATGTTTCATTACCGGTATGTGGTGAGTTAGAGTTGATTCGGATTGGTTTTGATAAGAAATTAGACACTTAGTCTCTTTTAAGAAGGCTTAAGTTGGAAAAGTCAACCGGACGTTGACTTATGAGTTAGAGGTCTCGGATGTGATTTCCGATGATTCGGTTAGCTTCGGGAGATGATTTGTGACTTGGGAGCGTGATCGGAATTTATTTTGGAGGTCCGGTGTAGAATTAGGCTTGAATTGGCGAAGTTAGTATTTTGGCGAATTTCGATTGATAGGCGAGATTTTGATATAGGGGTCGGAATGGAATTCCGAGAGTTGCAGTAGCTCCGTTATGTCATTTGGGATGTGCGTGCAAAGTTTCAGATCATTCGGACGAGGTTTGGTAGACTTTTTGATCGAAAGTGCATTTCGAAAGTTTTTGAAGAACTTAGGCTTGAATCCGATGTGATTTGATGGTTTTAGCGTTGTTTGATGTGTTTTGATGATTGGAACAAGTTTGAATGATGTTATGGGATATGTCCGTGCTTTTGGTTGAGGTCCCGGGGGCTCGGGTGAGTTTCGGAGGGGTTTCGGATCATTTGGAGAAATTTATATTGCTGGTTCTGGTGTAACACTGTAGCATCGCAAATGCGAAGGTTTTGCTGGGAATTGCGAAAACACTATAGCTTGGCAAATGCGAAGGTTTTGCTGGGAATTGCGAAAACACTGTAGCTTCGCAAATGCGACGGTTTTCCTGGGAATTGTGAAAACACTGTAGCTGAGCAGAAGGGTTTTATATTATTTCTATCCGCGAAGCTTGGTCCATTTCCTCCATTGTTGAAACATCTTGGGAGCTTTTTGGGAGAAATTGAAGATGGTTTCGACTGGAGTTTGTTTGGAGCTAAGATTTTTGAGTTAAAAACATGATTATTATATGAAATTTACCTAGAAATTCATGGAATTAAGCCTAAAAATTTATGAACTAGGCTTGAGTTTTGTGATATTTCAAATTGGGATTTGATAGCTCATTTGAGCTCGATTTGGGAGTTCTTGGTATGTATGGACTCGTGGCGAGACGAGGAATCCGGTAATGTGAATTTTGTAGTTTTTCGAGAAGCGAGCCCGGGGCTCGGGTTTTTGCTAGTTTGAGATTTCTTCTATATCTTGGCTGTTTTCGATTGGGTATTGTTCCCTTAGTCCATATTGTGATGTATTCGCTCTGATTTTGGTTAGATTCGACGCGCGTGGAGGCCGATTCGAGGGGCAAAGGCGTCGCGAGCTAGGGATTTCACCGGTTCGAGGTGAGTAATACTTGTAAATGATATCCTGAGGGTTTGAAACCCCGGATTTGCACATCATAGTGCTGTATTGTGGTGACTTGCACGCCAGGTATGAGCGTGGGGTAGAGCACCGTTGGGGATTGTGACTTGGTCCGTCCCGGTTGTTGATTTTACTGCGTAATTGACTAAAACCTGCTTGATGCTATCGTGATTTGGGCTGATTGCCATGTTTTGGGCTTCGTGCCGATTATTTGAATCCTTTAGGGATTATTATTGCTGTTTTCATGACACTTAGCATGTTAAATGACTTCAGTCCTGAGTTAAACACAGTTTTGAAATGTGCAGTCATATTGCTAAAGTTTAAAGACTTAAATTGCATTTTCTGATGTTTTGAGTTAAAAGCTATTACTTGACATTGCCCGAGTGGCTCATTTGCATTAATCTGGATTGAATATGGATCGGGATGCACGCCGCAGTGATACTATGATGATATTGCGCTTGGGCTGTAGGAGCCCCTCCGGAGTCTGAACCCCCACAGTGAGCGCGGGTACCCAAATGGATCGGGCTGCGCGCCGCAGCGGTCATGTGCATTGCATTGCATTCATGCATTGGTTCCTGTTTGTACTACGTGTCATGACATTCAGCACTCTCATATCATTGGCATCCATGCTACTTCTTGCACTGTTTACCAGATACCCTGGTGTTATTTGTTGATGGAGTGCTGTGCCCGAGGGGCTGACTTATGTGCGGACTTGCACTATCTGATTACGCATTCATTTGCTTGACTGTTGGAAAAGGATAATTTTCAAAAGAGGTTTTTTAAACTGAGCCAGATATTTTCTAAAGGATTTTTTACGGTTTTACTGTTTTCTCAAAGGGTTGTACTGTCCTATATAGCATGACGGAGTGCTCTTACGTGATTTCTTGCCTCTCAGTTATTATTTACCCTTATTATACACTGAGTTGGAAGTACTCACTTTACTCCCTGCACCTCGAGTGCAGTTGCAGGTATCGTTCACCCGGTAGCGGGTTATTAGCGGATTGAAGGTATTGTTATTGTAGCTGAGCAAGGTGACCGCCAGCGTTCGCGGCACCGGATGTTGTCTTTTGTTTTCCAAAAATTTTACTTGTATATATTTATTGGCCTATAGTTGTGTTAAGGTTTTCTTAGATGCTCGTGACTTGTGACACCCCGGTCGAGTAGTAATTAACAGTTTCTAATGCCATTAAGTTGTATCTTCTATTCATTTATGTTTAATAATTGTTAGTGAAAAGATTTGGGTTAGTTGGCTGGCCTTGTCTTCACGAGAGGCGCCATCACGACCGGGTATGGGAATTGGGTCGTGACACGGACCACGACAAAGTCGAGCACGGAAAAAAGACCCTTCTCTCACGTATACGGCTAGGAGGCTCTAATACTGGTGGAACTGGGGGAGCCGACTTTGAGGTTTTCCAGAGCGAACGAAGGAGCGAACAATGATGTATTGCTGGTAAAGCTAGACTTGCTTGAAGAATACTGGGACCTGGCATATATAAGGATGGTGGCCCAAAAGAAAAGGATGAAAAGTTATTACAATCCCATGGCGAATCTCCGTATTTCAAAGTGGGATATTTGGCTTTGAAGAAGTTTACTTAGAGCACTCGGGAAGTCAATGCCGAAAATCTGAGACTAACATGGGAAAGTCCTTATCGGGTTTCAGCTATCACCAGTAAAAAGTCATATGAATTAGAAAATCAAGATGGAGTCAAATTGCCCAGCAATTAGGCGTGTGGTAAACAACTTGTGGATGGTTAAATAATCTTTGGCTCGATGTCAAGCCTTGCCTCCCAAAATTCAAAAAGATTATTTAACCATTCACAAGTTTTCTCCACTGATGAAGCAGCGGTATAGAACGAAGGAAAAAGCCTTCGATGAATACAAGACTTCCAGTGTTCGAATCCTCGTATTTAGCATTCGAACAATTGGGGGAATTAATACATGATACGACACCAAGAGTGCCGAAAACCGGAACTGTTAGAATCGGGATCAATATATTATAAGGACCGAGGACTGCATGATCAGCCCCGTGGAACTAAGTTGTACAAGTTAGGGCTGCTTATCGGGCGGATTGGGCGGTTTTTTACTCTTAACGGTTTGGCTTAACGGTTATCGGCTTTTAAATGTATTAATCCGTTAGCCATCCGATAAGATATCGGGCGGATTGGTATCGGTTTAGCTCTTATCGGGCGGTTTATCAGCCTAACATACATATTCACTAAATTGTGTTTTCCCTGTTTCAACACTTTACGAAGAAAGATAGTAATCCAGATCCAGTTTCACAAATGATGATTGAGGCCAACAAGGAAAGTGCTAGAGGACATTGTCTTCAGAATCATAGTCCCCAGCTGAATTTAAAGAATAGAACACCACCAATCATCACAAATGAGAAGCATGATACCAAAAGCACAATAAAAAACATGGCAACATTTTTCTCTAGTTGTATGTTGAACAAAAATATTAACCGTGCTAAACAGTAAACTCCATTGATGTCTTTCAGTGAAGGAAAGGACACATCTAACTGAAGTGGTGCCACATATATACACTACTTATTTAATTTAGTGGATGTTAGTATGAAACTTGATTACTTTAAATTCCTTTCACTCTCTTCTTCTGCAACTTCTACTCAAGAATATAAAATTCAGCCGACATCATCAAACAACAAAAAGAACACTAAGTTACTCTTTTGCACAGAAAAATACTTCTACATACAGAGCAAATAAACACCATCGCAGTTGGTTTCTCTGGAATTAGGATTTTAGGAACAGACGGGTTTGTTACTTTGTTTAGAGACAGAACAGAACAGACGGCCTTTTATTTTTGTTAATCATTTTCAAGGGTTTTAGTTTTTTTATATTTAATATATATAAATAAAAATANGTAGTCTAGTAAGTTTAGGGAGTGGTGGACCGGTGAGACATTTGATACCAGAGAGGAGCTTTATTGACAAAGATCTACTTCCCCACAACCCTAACGTACAGAGGGAATTTAGAACTAGAGTGGGCTGGGAATTTTTTATGGAGAAGTGTATTGATGCAAATGAACATATAGTCAGGGAATTCTATTGTAATGTGGCCCACATCATCAAGGGTTCCAAAGTGACCAAGGTTCGGAACAAAAAGGTGTTGTTCGACGGGCAGTCTCTGAATGAATATCTGGGCTTCAATGAAGAAGACGAGACTCTATACTTGGCAAAGTTAGAGATGGGTGAGGGGGTCCGTCCATGGTTAGCCCAGTACTTGGCAATCCCAGGTACCGTTCCTGAATGGTTGACTACGGGGGTAAAATTCTGAGGGGGACTCTGAACTTTGAAGCTAAGGGTTGGGAAACCTTCGTTTGCAGCAGGTTGGGCCCTACCACACATGACCAGACTGTTCCTATCCATCGGGCTGTGTTGGTTGCATCGATCATGGCAAGATACCCCATCAATGTGGGGAATGTTATGTCCCGCATCATCTCTCTTGTGGGTGCGGAACCTAACCGGAACTACTCTTTCCCCAACACTCTCTCGATGTATTTCCAGGACTTGGAGGTGGAAAAGAAGTCCAGTTCAGGTTCCACCATTGCAGCTCAGTCGGCTCCTCAGCCATTTCAGGTTCCACAGTCTATAGAGGATGCTTTAAAGAAGTTACTTGACAATCAGGAGAAGATCCTTAGCACCCAGGCCGAGTTGGTAAAGGCAGTAGCTTCACATGGAAAAGCTCTAAAAGAGCTTGCCAAGGAGCACAAGAAGTTGCTCAAGACACGGGCTTCCAGGGAGTCCGTAAAGGAGCTAAGGGCGGATGTAGAGAGACTGAAGGCAGACCAGCTGCCTTTAGATTTACTATTTGAGGACCCAGCTCCAGCAGCAGTACCAGCAGTTGCCACAGTTCTGGAGCAGTCACAGAGGCCTCTCAAGAGGAAGAGGATTATCCCGAGAGCAGATGATGCCATCATCCTGCTGGCAAACCCACCGGAGGCTTCCTCCAGTCTGCCACAGGATGTACCTGATCCACAGCAGGTCCAGTCTCAGGTCCCAGCAGCTGAGCAGCAGGAGACCGGGAACCAGTCTGAGGTTCCCGAGCATACCGAGGACCCAGGGACCACTCATGTTCCTATGCAGACGGATGAGGCTTAGGGAGTCTTCATATCCTTTCATTACTTTTTGGTGCTTATTTTTGCTTTAGTTGGCATTGGGGATATTTGAGAGGGTGTGCCCTATTTATCCTTGGATGACTGTATATATATATATACTGATTTAGCTTATGCTTTCTTTGATTTTTACTTGGTCTGTGTATAATCTTACATTCAGTTACTTTCATCGTACTTTTTATCTTCCTTTTGGTCTGTATATAAAGTTACATTATTGTATATATTCATCCCCCGTTGTATATTCATTCCCCGTTTGTACATATTCATTCTATTTTCTATTTTTCGTAAAAAAACAATTCGTTTTTAGCTTCTTATATAGGCTCGTAGTTTTTTGTTTTGTTTTGGACGTTTTTAATAAGCCTTTGGTTTTCTTAATGCCACGGTTCTTTCCAAAGGTGAAGTTTTGTGTGAACCGGGTGAATCTTCCCAATGATAGATGGCGTGATAACCTTCTTAAGGGTTTGAGTCCGTTTTTGTTTTTTGTTTTTGGTAAGTGGTAGTTAAAGGTACCTCAAGCAAAGCTTCACTTGGGCCTAGCACATTTGCCTTTGATCCCATGGTCAAAGACAAAATGTTGTGTTTAGGATGGTGAAAGTCGTGGCCTAGAGACTCTTGCGTTGGCCAATAATCATCAAGTGGTTTTTCGGGACCATTGTGTGCTCAAATCATATCTAAGGTCGTTGTGGGCCCCCGACTCAATGTCTTTAGCAATCCCTTATCTTGTGTGGTGAGAAATCGAATTGCGAGTCCAAGTCCCGAGCCATTGGTCTAGAACTTGCCCTGAATGTTTGTTGAGACAAAATCTTAAGTGAAGTTTGACTTGAGAAGTGATTATAGGCCCTCCTTGATCCAAATGATAGTTGAACAAATTCCATAGCCTACCAATGATATGATCCATAGTTAACCCTTTTGAGCCTTAGACCTTTTTCTTTCAAGAACCATGTTACAAGCCTATACCCGTTCTAAAAGATACCCTCTCTTGGCACCCGATCTTTCCTTGAGCACATGGCAAAAGTATAAGTTTGGGGGAGAGACGAGGATGAAAACAAAGTGGTATGAGGCACAAAAAATGAAGAAAAGGAAAGGCAATGAAAAAGAAAGAAAAGCAAAAAGACAAAAAGAATGCTCAAAGTGAGAAAGAATAAGAAGGGATTCAAGAAAAGTAAAAGAAAGAAAGGTGTGGAAAAATTGAAAAAGGAGAAAAGAATTGAAATGCATAAGAAAGAGTGACAATGTGTCTCTCTAACCCCTTGGAAGAGGTGAAATGACTCAAAGAGTCAAGTGAATTGTGCCAAATGAATCAAAAGAAGTGCTTAAGGGAAGATTGAACCCACTTGAACAAAAACATGTCCTACCCTTACCCAAAAGCCTTCACAATGACTCCACAAAAGCCCTATATGATCTTGAGTTGAATGAAGCTTACATTAGTGGATACTTACATAAGGGGCAAGCATATGGTACTTAGAGCCGTACTTGTGACCTTTTCTTGAGAGAGATGAGTGAATTCCTATTAAACTCGATTTGTGTGTCAATACTTTAAAAAGGTGAGGTTTGCCTAGGGATAGTGAGGATGTGTGAGTTTGGGTTCCACAATGACCAAAGTAATTGAGAGAGTTCTTTGATGTAATGAGTCAACTCTTGATGCTCTTGTGTCACACTTGATTCATGGTTTTTCAAAGGTTAAAAATTGTTAATGATTCATTCGTATTGAGGGCAATTGTTAGTCCCAATTGATGCTTGTTGAGGATACTTTAGGACAGCTGAAAATACTTGGATTTTCCCTTAAGGGGTGGGTCTTATTTTGTTTGCTTGAGGACAAGCAAAATCTTAAGTTTGGGGGAGTTGATAACTAGGTATTTTGCCATGTTTTATACTCCTTCTTGCTTACGCTTTGGTTATAAATTGTTACAAAATAGTGCCAAAATGCTCATAAATGTGCTTGATTGCAGGTTTGATCGACAAAGTGACGAAATATCAAGGATCGGCTCAAAAGGGAGTGAAACCTGCTAAAGTATCAAAGACAAGGCAAACTGAGGATAAAAAGGCCTAGTGCGGCTGCATTCGACTTTGCGCGGTCCGCACTAGGTAGATTCAGAGAGTTGGCATTTACGAGCTTCAGGCAATGTGGCCGCTGTACATATTGTGCGGTCCACGATGAAGGCTCCGCGGCCGCACGACCATTCTGTGCGGTCCGCGGAGTAGAGATTCATAGAGTTGAAATTGCCAGATTCCAAGCCTTTGCGGTCCGCGATCATCTTTGTGCGGACCGCTAGCTGCCTCCGCGGCCGCGGTTCATTCTGCGCGGTCCGCGAAACCCAACTTCAGAGAGTCAAATTTTGAAATCCAAGAGCCTTGTGCGACCGCGGTCCATTTTGTGCGGCCCGCACTAACCCCGCAGGGGTATTTTTGTCCAGTTTTTCCAGCTTAGTATAAATAGAACATTTTACCATTTTTAGGTCATCAGTTAATTTGTTTCAGCTGCTGCGCTCGTGAGAACACCATTTGTAGCCATTTTGGCATCTTAGCTTCAAATTAATGATAGATTCTTGTACTTTAATTTAGTATTTAATTAATATGTCTTGTTCTTCATCTATTTCTTCATTTTCTACTTCAAGCATGAGTAGCTAAACCCATTAGCTAGGGTTGTGGCTCAACCCTAGTGTGGGTAATTGATGGGTGTTGCCATCTAGGGTTAGATTGACTATAAGTGTTTGCTATTTGGGTTGATTTTATGTTTTAATCTATAAATTGGTGGTTGCAAACACTGATTTGTGCTTTGTGGATTTGACTCTTCTTGAGAAAGAGAGTCTAAGTCTCCAAAATTGACCCAACAAGGAATTGGGATGGACTCATGAGAAATGATAGTCCCAATTAATGGGTTAAACCTCGAGAGAGTAATCACCCTACTTGAACCCTAGTTGCTTGATCTAATTTGCCTACCCATTTGGTCTCGAGAGAGTCAATTTGGCAAAATCACTCTCTCTACCGAGAGGTGTGAGAGTGGGTAAAATTGTGCAACGGTTATAGCATAAGCCCCAATTATGTCAATCAAACCTTAGTAACATCTACCCGTCAATTAGCCACCTAGGTAATGTCACGACCCTAGTGCCCTTCTTCCCATTAGATACAACCTTAGCAATTATTTCATAGCATAATCTAGTTTCAATCAGTAGTTTGATAATAGTAGTTTATAATTGAAAAACCCAAAAATGTTGGAAGTGACATTAAGAACAATTACACGACTCTAGTCTAGATAGATACCCAGCTCCAATTTCTAGCTCTCTGAGGAATTCGATCCCGACCCTCATATTGGGTAAAAGCTATTGCGACCCTCTCTTCCTACTTTATAGTAGCGTGGAGTTGGCAGCGATCAGGCGCGCAGCAAGCTGATCCCTTTCAGCCAAAAGTTTATCCCGCTCGGAGGAGAAACATCCCTTTTTTTATTCAGTTGATGCCGGTAGTAGAGATGCAGTTGGTGCTGGTGGAGAAGGAGCAACTAGTATCGATGGATATGGAGTTATCGGTGTAGAAGGAGAAGAAGCAGCTATTGCATGAGGGATGGTGATTGTTGCTTGCTCAATGGTTGAGGACAAAAGAAGCTCGAGGTCCGAACTCCTTAGATCGGAGACAACAATAAGGGCCGGGAAGCGAGAATCAACATTCTCAACCAGGTCCGTTTCACCCTAGAGCGCCTGAACTTATTCTGCTGGAGAGTTTTGAAGCCCCCCCCCCTCCCCCCGCCTGAGCATCCGGTTGAGCCGATAAAGATCCTTTTCTTCTTTGAAGGAAAACTTCTTCATCACTGACTTCCCATTCGTCATTGATGACCACTGTTTCTGGCTCGGTAGGTGTCTGCTTTATTCTATTCTCTTGATTCCCAACCGAGGAGGAACGTCTCTTCTTCGGTTTCTTGTCCTTGGGCTGGGGACTCCGAGAGGAGGCACCTTCACCGGAGGCTCGAGCAGTTCTATGGGCCCTACTTCAGCTGAGGACATTTTGCAACACCCTTTCGGCCTCCTTGGGGTCATCAAGAACGTCGACATCGGGGCAAACAACGGAACCCCTTGGGAGACCAGTATATAGCAAAAATTTAGTTAGCAATTTATTCATAAGGCCTCTCGTGTTCGAACAAGGATGAAAGAAAGAAGAATTTGGGCTTACCATGGTTCTTGGCCTTCTACCCATATTTGGGTGCCATTGTTTTCCACCACGGAAATTCAGAGTTGTTATATCTAGAATTTTCTGAACCCATCGGTCCAAATCATGAACCCGTGGTGGTTCCCAGCAGGTAGCTGAAACGGAGAAAATAAAAAAAAATCAGCAAAATAAGAAATTGTCTTTTTACGAAAAAAGGAAACGAATAATCGAAGACTTACTAAAAAGATTCCACGCTTCGGGAAAAGCTGGAGTTGTTACAGGGATGATGTCCTTGGTAGCAATAACAAAGAACCGCTCCATCCATTTGTGGTCATTGTCATCGTTTACGCTGGTGAGAAGGGCATGGTGACCACGCTTTCTAAGGTTCAACACTCCCCCACGGAAAATCTTGGAGGAGTAAAGATTCATCATATGTGCAAGAGTTAGGGTTTCCCCGATATCAATGCACAACTAGTGGAGGCATGCCATCGTATGCCATATGGATGGGCCTACTTGTGCCAAGAACCGGTGGCAAAACTCCAAGATTTTCCGGTCAAGTCCTTCATTCGACCCCAAGGCAAAGGGACCCAAAGTAAAGGGGTATGTATAGACGTACATAAACCCCTATATGGAGTAGGTAACTCGCTCTAGCATATCTGGTAAGAGGATTTCGACACTAGGGCAGTTGCAGTCCTCCTTCACGGTAGGGATACTGGAAGGACGAATGGAGGAGAGGTATCTGTGAATTGGCCAAAACCTACAACTTTGAAAGTTTGCAGATGCGGTTTGTTTTTGAAGATCGTATGAGGTGCTAAGATGGAGTGGTATGATGGTGTTAATAGTTGGAGAATCAGACCCAACGTCAACCACCTTGGCCTTGTTTTTCTTCAGGACTCCACCGAAGAAAAGGCCAGTGTTTCCGAAGGAAGCAGTGTAAAAAGACATGGTAGTAAAATATCGATAAAGATGTTCTTACTGAGAAAGTTGAATGCTGAAAATAAATCTATAAGAAAATTTGGAGAAAGAGAAGGATTGTTAGAGTAACAAAAGTGAAGAAATAAAAATGATGAGTAGTGGAGAAGATATAGATGGCAAAAATCATGGTCATCATTATCTCGAAGTCCGGCAAAAATACTTGCTGAATCACGGGACAAACGTATTTGGAGCCTAAAATGTGAGAAGATATGTGTCCCTTCAAATGTCAGAGACCGTTCAGGAACTTTTCTGCCAAGAAAGAAATACTCATCTACTTCCCAGTAACACTGAGTTGCGCCACCGAAAAGTAGGGGAAGATGATCTGTATGGGGTAAAATTGGTTGATAACAAGTGTCTAAACATCAAGTGACACGTGGAACCTAGAATAGATAAAACTTGTGTCGACAAATAATCGACACCGGCTACGAAGTGCGTAGCCGGTACAGGATGGATCTCGAAGGATGCACAACCGGTGAAAAAGACTAAGGCTTGACATTGGATAGCATTTAATGAGCAACCATTACGGAGAATATCTGCATTCAAAGGTAGTCGTTATGCACCCATCAGTGGCATTTTTATTCTCATTCAAGAGGAGCTTGATTTTAGGATCTTGTCTCCATAGGAATAGTTATAAATATCATATGGGCAACTCTTGTAGGCACTTGAAACATTCTGCACACGAAAGCTATAGCATATTATTTTACACTCAATCCAAAAAGTGTTGCCATTGCTTTATCATTGTTTCTACTTATGCTCTAGGAAATGCCGAGCTCAGAATCAGGCTTGATATTTTTTTTAATTTATATCATTAATCTTATTTTTGTTCTAATTTCTTTATCATTCTTGGATCAAATCAATTAGTTTTTCTATAAACTATGCTACAAATTCAACTGTACCGCATATATATATATATATATATATATATATATATATATATAGTCTATATTGTACCTTTAGTGATAACTTGAAGCATACCTTTTTACCATTGAAAATATTCAATGAAAAAAGTCTAAAGGTTCTCTGATATGGCTTTTACCATATCAACCAAATTATGCCATTTCTTCACAAAGAAAAATCGTTAATGAGAACATGTTTAACGTGAAAAACAAATAAGTCGAAAGTAAAATGAAGGCATATGACAAATCTTAAATATTAAGAGTATATTTGAACTTCTTCTTTTTATATACATGAAGGGCTAATCATATATTGCAGGTTCTTATTTGTTATCTGAAAAAATGTGATTGCTACCACTATCATGACAAAACTTGAATAAAAAATATCTAAACGTATTTTTTTTTGCATAAACAAAATCGAATAATTCAAAAGCAGTCCATACGGCTAACGTCACTTCATCATTGATATATTATTTTATCTCCCTAATTTATCTTGATATCTTGCATGTGTTTTAATTTTACATTCGATTTACTTAAATATTTTAGAAAATAATTTTCGTATGAACGCATTTTCTTTTATTTTTAGGAGAATAATTTACCTACCAAGAGGAGGGAAAAGATTTTTCAAAACTCACTTTCAACCTATCCTACCCCCTATACTCACCTCTCCCCAATACACACCCTCACTACCCAGCCCAAGACTTCACCCCGACCACCCCCTGATCCACCCCTACTATGGCACACCCGGCCCATCCGCCACTTCTCTCCTCAACCTCCTTCCCCCGCCCACAACCCACCAACTCCCCCCACCCTTCCCCCGCTCGCCTTCAGACCTCGGGACCCCAAAATCCAAACACAAAAGTCAGAGGGTAGGTATCTAAGGTTCAGGATTGGGCGTCATGTTCGGGGTACAGGGTCGGGGATCGAGACCGAGATTCGGGGTCAGGGTACATAGTCGAGGTCAAAATAAAGTATTAGAAGTCAAGGTCCAAGGTTGGGAGTCGGGCCCGAAGTCAAGGGTCGAGAGTTATAGGCTTTGACCTCGACCCCCGATCCTAAACCTGACCTAACTTACGACCGACTCTGCAGCCTCACTCACACCATGGACCTGATCACCACTACTAGACAATGACTATTTTCTGACCGAAATTTTGCGACCGGAAAAATGTTGTTTGAATTTCCGACTAAAACGGTCGCAAAATTGCTAAAAAAATATAATAATTCTTTTTTTACAATTTTAAGACTGGCATTGCGATTATGTCCATCGAATAGATTGGCGGAACAAAATGTGAAAAGTATTTTTGATGTTTTCGACCATTTCTATCGGAAAATGAAAAAATATAAATTAAATATTGCAATCGAATTGGTCGCAAAACTCAATTTAATGGTTTGACTTCATTGACCCACATTTGCGACTGACTTGGTCAGAAGATTTAAATATTAAATTATTATTTATGATCAATTCTGTCACAAACCTTTTTAAAATAGCTGGTTTCCCCCGAAACAAATTATTTGGTCTCTTTCTCTCACTCTTTTTTCCTCTCCCCCCCCCCCTCCCCCGGTAGAACCCTCAAATGCCGGCGCCATTTAGGACGGAACTAAGGTATTTCTTTCTCTCCTTCTCCCTATCCCTCATCCTCCCATATTATTCTCATTTTCTTTCTCTCAATTTTTTTACCAGGGCGCGCAGAACTGAGCTCTGGTGACATTCTCTTCCTGTATACTCCAGTGGCAGTGTTCTAGTGGGGCTCTTCTCCGATAGCAAGGTTAGTAAAATTTATTATTAAAATTATTCAAATATTTAGCAATCCTTGATAGAAAATAACTTGATGATATATTTTGTATTTCTCATAGTATATTAAATGACCTTTTGTTTTGAAATCATAAAAGTTGATTAGTTGGGTTAAGATTAAGTATTTCTCATATCACACTTAAAATTATGAATTTCTCATTAATTTTGAAGTTCTAATAGCACCCATAAAAGTTGCTTAGTTGGGTTAAAAATTATAAAATCATCTGTTGTAGTTGGAATCAAGATTTGGAGGAACCTTATAGACTTTTAGTTTTCTTTTGAACTCTTTTCCTCTTAGTATAAATACTCATAAATGATAGTAATAAAAAAATGGTTGGTGAAATTTGATGAAGCACGATCTAATGAATCGTAATCGCTTCAGTAAAAGCGATTTCAGTAAAAGCGATTTTTGAGAATATGAAGAGAGGATAGATAACACTAAACTAATATTTCTATTTTTACACCTATACAAATAGAAGCTTTTGAAATTCAATTCTTTAAAATTGGATTCTTAAAAGTTAACTTATAGCGTAATGCTATGTAAGCTTTCAAAACAGGAACCTTTAAATGAATTTCATTATTTTGTGTAAAAGGAAGTTGGTATCGTAGATGGATATATAATAAGAATCATCCGAATCGTACGGGGTTATGGGATGAGTTTATAAAATGGGTTGATGGCTTTATTGCTAAAGCAAAGACACTTGACGATTTTCTTATTGAAGGGACGATTAGGTGTCTGTGTGTAAAATGCAAGTGTGTTAAGTTATTGGGTCCTGATATTATTGTTGTTCATCTGTATAATATGGGGTTTATAAAAAAGTATTATGTGTGGATTGTTCATGAGGAGAGTCATATTAGTGTAGATGATGCTGATTTTCAGAATGATTTTGGTTGTGAAGAAGAGAGTCCCAAAGCAGAGAATAATTTTTAAAATTCTGGATTTAATAAAACGATGAGGGATGCTTTTGAGATGTTCCCAAGGGCTCAATTCGAACCAAATGATGAGGCTAAGAGCTTCTTCAAGCAGTTAGAGGAAGCTAGTTGTCCGCTTTATGAAGGCATAGTGCTTTCCAAGTTGTGTGTTGCAGTTAGATTACTAAGCATTAAATCGGATAATTCTATTTCTCAAGCGGGCATGGATTCTAGCATTGGCCTTACTAATTAACTTAATTCGACAAAGATTGACCTACCTAAAGAGTTTTACACGACAAAGAAATTAGTTTCTAAGTTGGGTCTTTCATCGGAGAGGATTGATTATTGTGAGAAAGGTTGCATGTTATTCTATAAGGATGATGCAGCTTTAGAAAATTACAAATTTTGTAACCAGCCTCGTTACAAAGAATCACAAATGCTAAATAGAAGAAGATTCCAGTGAAGGAGATGCACTACTTACCCCTTATACCAATGTTAAAGAGGTTGTATGCATCAATGAGTTCCGCTCCTCATATGAGATGACACTATGAACATAGAAGGCCAAATGGTGTGCTATGTCATCCGTCAGATGGAGAAGTATGGAATCATTTTGATAGGGTATTCCCAAACTTTGTCAGTGAACCGAGAAATATTAGGTTGGGATTATGTGCTGATGGATTCACTCCATTTGCAGCGTCTGATGCACCATATTCGTGTTGGCCAGTATTTGTTACGTCGTATAATCTGCCGCCTGAGTTGTGTATGACAAGTCAATATTTGTTTCTAACTTGTATTGTTCCAGGTCCACGCAATCCAAAAAATTGATTGGCATATACATGCAACCCCTGATTGATGAGTTGAAGTTATTATGGCAGCAAGGTATGGAAACATATAATGTGTCAACTAAGCAAAACATTAAACTCCATGTTGTTTTGATGTGGACTATAAATAATTTTTCTGCTTATGGAATGATGTTTGGGTGGTCAACTGCCGGAAAGTTAGCTTCCCCGACATGTATGAAAGACACAAAGGCATTCACTTTGAAATATGGAGGCAAGACACACATGATTTGACTATTATAGCCGATATTTTCCAATGGATCGTGAGTTTAGGAGAAATACTGGTGCATTTAAGAAGAACAAAACTAATTATGAGGACCCGCCGCATGTCTTGTCGCCTGAAGAGATTTGGAACAGAGTTAGGAATCTACCTAACATAGCAGAGTATCCATTTTCTCATAAGATACTAGGGTATGGTGTAACATACAACTAGACAAAACAAAGTATATTCTGGGAGTTACCTTATTGGAAGCACAATCTTCTTCTGCATAATCTTGATGTCATGCATACCGAGAAGAACTTTTTTAATAACTTGTTTAATACTGTGATGGATGTCAGCAACAACACAAAAGATAATTTGAAGGCCAGGATGGATTTGAAAGAATATTATAGGCAAAGTGAGTTGTACTTGACATACTTGAACAACAAGATTCAGAAGCCTAAGGTCAGTTACACGTTCACTTTGGATGAGAAAAGATAGATTTGTGATTGGGTTAATAATTTGAGGATGCCTGATGGATATGCGTCAAACTTATCTAGGTGTGTTGACATGAAAAAAGGGAAGTTGACGTCTATGAAAAGCCACGATTGTCACATTTTCATGGGATCGTTGATGCCTATTGCATTCAATACTTTGCCTGATAGAATATGGAAGCCCATTACATAGATATGCATGTTTTTCAAGGAGTTGTGCTCTAGCACATTGAGGACGGAGAACCTAACTTACATGGATAGTAACATATGCTTAACTTTAAACAAGTTGGCGAAATTTTTCCCGCTTGGTTTTTTCTATGTCATGGAACATCTTCCAATTCACCTAGTGCAAGAGGCACGGCTAAGTGGGCCAGTTCAATTTAGATGAATGTATTCCTTCGAGAGGTAATTATCTTTAATCAATTATTCTTACGTTTTATTTAAATATTATTTCATCTTAAAATCGTGCTATGCAGAATGATTGGCAAATGTAAGCGGATCGTGAAAAATAGATCAAGGATTAAGGGATCGATATGCGAGGCATAGCTAGTTAGAGAAACTTCTTATTTCTGTTTATATTATTTTGAACATGATGTGCCATGTTTAAGAAATAGACCTGATCGGCATGGTGATGATGGCAATACCGATCCATTGTCACTACCTTTTTCCATATTCAATTAACCTAGGAAAGGCGATGCAAAACGTAGTCCAACACGATTTTTGACCGAGAAGGAGCTAAAGTCAGCTACAACACATATTCCACAAAATTGTTCCGAGGTCCAACCTTATTATACGTAAGTGCACATTTATATTTCCGACTTTTATTCAAGATTAATAATCAATCATTTTAATTAATGATAGTTTGGGCAGTTGGTTTATGGGTACATATGGGCATGAGCATGTTTATCCTAGGTTTGCAGAATGGTTTAAACACTTTGTAAGTATTAGCAAAGTTTTGTTTCAATGCAAATTATTCTCAGTTGTAAGTACTTTTCAAATCCTAGTTATAAGTTTGTTCGCTCTGGGTTCATAATACAGATAATGGCGTAAATGATCTATTTGTGTGATATTGTGTCACGACCCAAAATCCAACTAGTCGTGATGGCACCTAAACCAAATCGTTAGGTAAACCAATTAACAACTAACCAATTCCAATAACACTTACTAAAGCAATTAAGTGAAGAAATATCTAAATCTGATACATTCCCCAAGGACTGGTAGTACAAATCATGAGCTTCTAGAAATATAATTTACAAAGCTGGTATGAAGTAAATACACCATCTATTCGAAAAGTACATAAATAGATTTTTTAATATATAAGGCTACCATGAACAAGAGGCAGGTACAACCGAAACGCATGTACGTCTTCAATTCTAGCTCTCGTCGATCACATCAACATCAGCAGCCAACATCTGCACGCAATGTGCAGAAGTGTAGTATGAGTACAACCGGCCCCATGTACTCAATAAGTAACAAACCAAACCTTAGGTTGAAAGTAGTAATGAGCTGGAACAAAGTCGGGTCCAACACCAATAGCCAACAATAGTTCATAACAACGTAAAGCAAGTAATAAAAGAAGCAACTCAGAGATAAAATTCTCAACTTTCTCATAGTTTTCTGAAAAATAGTTCCGCTTTTCAAGTATATCAGTGGAAAACCCAAATCCTTTACCGAAATCATCGAAAATGCAAGTAAGTTTGAAAACTGTGATTTTTTCAAAAAATCCTTTCAACAATGAATAAGATGTTTCATTTTTCTTTCCAGATAGCAAGTTATCAATGTGTGTGAGAAGTCATGAATTACGTGATACCGTACAGCGTGAGAAAAATGCATCTCTATGCATGTATGTCATGTGTGCATGTCAATGCCATGTATCTCAGAGTTGAATCATGTACTCACACTCTCAGAGTACTCAATCTCATTATCTCACACTTTCTGCTCATCATGCTCAGTCACTCAGTACTGTATATGGCCAATCCGGCCCAGGGAAGATCCGTCCCGAAATATATACATCAAATTACCAACTATCGCGCACTACTGAGCAGGGCCCAATCCAACACATGGGGAAGATCCATTCCCAGGTATATAAATGCTTCGGACAAGATCCATGTCCAGGGAAGATACATTCCTCAATATAATCAACTGCGCTCACTAGGGGTGTGTGCAGACTCTGGAGGGGCTCCTTCAGCCCAAGCACTGTCATAAATCAGTATAACCGCTGCGGTATGCGGCCCGATCCCATATATGTAATCTATATAACATGCTGCGGCGTGCAGCCCGATCCCATAATATCACTCACACTCAAGCCCTCGGCCTCACTCAATCATCAATCTCTCCAGTCTCTCGGGATCACAATGCCATGAAACTAGCCCAAAATGATGAGATGATATGCCAATAAATGGTAACAGAGACTGAGATATGATATGCAAATAAATGCGTATGACTGAGTATATAAAGCAATGAAAGCAGATAACTCAACGGCAAAAATGACCTCAGTGGGCCCCAACAGGATAAGCATGTAGCCTATACATGGTTTCTAACATGGATCACAGCTCAATAGCTCAAATACGTAGAACTTTCATGGTTACAGGTAAGATCAGGTAACTACACAGTACCACAGAAATCACGGAGTCTCAATTCACACGGTGCACGCCCACATGCCTGTCACCTAGCATGTGCGTAACCTCAACACCAATCACATAACATGTAATTCGGGGTTTCATACCCTCAGCACTAAGTTTAGAAGTGTTACTTACCTCGAACAAGCCAATTCCAATACCGAGCAAGCCAAGCGAGGCTCCAAAAAAGCCATCTCACGCGTATCGACCTCCGAACGGCTCAAAACTAGCCAAAAGCAACTCAAATTCATCAAATAAAGCCCAAGGGAACAATTTCAAATGATAAAGATCGAATCTTTAATCAAAACCCAAAACGGGCAAAAAGTCACACCCGAGCCCGCGCCTCGGAACCCAACAAAACTTACAAAATCCGATAACCCATTCAATTACGAGTACAACCATACTAGTTTCACTCAAATCCGACTCTAAATCGATATTCAAAACTCAGAAATTCACATTATGAAACTTTAGGCCAAAACCCCCAATTTCCTCTTTAAAAATTCATCAATCAAAAGATAAATCAAAGATAGATTCATGGAATTAACCAAAACCGAGTAGAGAACACTTACCCCAATTCTTATGGTGAAAATTGCTTCAAGAATTCCCTCAATCCGAGCTCCATAGTTCCAAAAATGTAAAAATTGCTAAAACCCTCGGAATAGAGTACTTTATAATCTGCCCAGGCATTCCTCTTATGCGAACGCGGGACTCTATGCGATCACGAACAAATATCCGCTAACGCAAAGAACAACTCAGCAGCCTCTCAACATACACTACGCGATCGCGGTTTGAACCGTGCGAACGCAAAACACACTGCCCCGCACTACGCGAACGCGTCCCTATAATCGCGACCGAGATGAAGAAACTTCCAAGTTCTAGTTCTCCCTCTACGCGATCGCATCACTTACTTGGCGATCGCGAAGACCAAACGAGGCACCAGAAAACCAGATTGCACCAGCAATCCAACATGAAGGAAAAATGATCCGAAATCAATACGTAATACGCCCGAGCCCCTCGGGACCCCGTCCGAACATACCAACAAGTCCCATAACATAATACAAACCTACTCGAAGCCTCAAAACACACATAACAACATCGAAACGACGAATCACACCTAAATTCAAAATCAATGAATTTTGAAACTTCAAACTTCCACAATCGATGTCGAAACTTATTAAATCACGTCCGATTGACCTCAAATTTTTGCACACAAGTCACATTTGACATTAAGGACCTATTCCAACTTCCGAAATCGGAATTCGAATCCGATATCAAAAAGTCCACTCCCGGTCAAACTTTCTAAAAATCCAACTTTCGCCATTTCAAGCCAAATTCAACTACGGACCTCCAAATAACAATCCGGACGTGCTCCTAAGTCCAAAATCATTCAAAGGAGCTAACGGAACCATAAAACTCCAATCAGAGGTCAAATACTAAAAATTCAAACTTGGTCAACTCTTCCAATTTAAAGCTTCCTAATTGAGAATCATTCTTCCAAATCAGTTTCGAATAACCTAAAAACCAAAACCAACAATTCACGTAAGTCATAATACATTATACGGAGCTACTCATGCCCTCAAACCACCAGTGGAGTGCAAATGCTCAAAACGACTGATCGGGTCGTTACATATTGCCTGGGGACCTAACCCGAAAGTCTAAATAATGTCGAAGTACTCCATCAATGGGTACAAGTTTCATACAGAAGAATGGTCTAACGACAAAAAACTAATAATAGTGGTGTGTGTGTGTGTGAAAGGTGATGGTGATGTTGATTATTACGATGTGCTTCAAGAGATATTAGAACTCGAGTATAGTGTTGGTTGGTCGAAAAAAAAGTTGGTACTCTTTTAGTGTAAGTGGTATGATCAAACACCTACTAGAGGTACAAAGGTGCATCCTCTGTCTAAGATAGTTGAAATAAAGCACACGGGGAAGTATAAACTCTATGAACCATTTACCATTGCACAAAATGTGAAACAGGTGTATTACGCACCTTATCCTTTATGCAGGAAGAAGGTTGCATAGCGGGTAGTAATAAAAATAAAGCATGTGGATAGAGTTGAGGTCGATGATGCATTAAATGTAGCGTACCGAAATAACATTTCAAGTGTTGAAGCAATGGTGGATGATGAACTAGCAGGTGAATTGCAGAATAGTGAAGGCCTTTATGAAGAATTCGAGCCTTCAGTCCTTAGATCAAATCAAAGTGAATATCATGGCAAACGAGGACGGAGATTCAAATGATGAATATGAAGTAAGCGAGGATGAAGAATTATATGATGAAAATAAAAAAAGCAATGATGACGATGAATATGAATATGATCAATATGAAGAAAGCGACGAGGATTGAGTTGTTTGTGTGTTTTATGACTTGTTTGATTCTTATGTATATCCTTATGTTATTATTTTATTTTTATATATTATTGGACTTTTTTATGTTCTTTATTTAATCATTATAATATGTAGAAGAATTGCTTTATATTATTATATGTTAATTTTTTATTATTATATTTGTTTTACTTAAATTGCACAGGTGGCTTCTAAGGGTAAAGAACCGAAACAATCTAAGAAAAAAAATATTTTACCATCTACAAGCCACATTCCTTCAGATATGCTTAGTCTGAGTCCTCCTCATAATTTTTTCCGTCCTTCTCAGTCGACTTCATTACCACTTGAGTTTTTTAGAGTAACCCCCTCCCCCCCTCCTGTCTAGCACAGTACATTATTATTCCATGCCGACTAATGGTGGCTCAACCTCCACTATCATTAATTTTATGCCCATGCCTGCTTTGCCACCTTTAAGTCTTCGTGTCCCTCGTAGTCAGCATGGTGGCTCACCATTGATTCCATCCCCGGACAGCCATAACAGTCAACATGATATTTCGTCTTTTGTGCCTCCATCATCATCCACTCTATTATCATCTCCATCATCGTCTGCTCCTAGTATATCGAGACTGGATATTAGAGGCTCTCAGACGGCTGCATCCCCATCTTCTAGTACTTCTTCAGTCGTTCCTTCACAGAGACAATATACTAGTGGGACTGTAGAGTACGATCATTTACAATGGTTGATTATCGTAACCTATGGGGTCGAGTAAGTAATTTTTTATTTTTAGTTGTTAGAATAAAATTCTACATATATTTGATGAATGTTTATTTATATATTAAATGTAATGCATGTTTTTGCCATCCTATCCGTCCACACATATGGTTGTGGAATCTATGAAGCCATATTTTCATGAGCCGTAGAATTCCTGAAGAGAGATACCTTACCAGATCAGAGTGCATACGTGGCTTCAGTTTAAGGTACGAATAAATATAATTTCTATAATATTTATTGTGTTCGTCTAACTTTTGTTTTACTTTCAGACTAAGTGAGTATGACAGCCTCAATATGAAATTGAGGGAATGCTAATTTCGAGAAGAGTGCTCAGAAAAAGATTAAAGATACTTATTTTGTTGCTCGAAAAGGCGGTAACAGGCCCGATTGGTTGCGTCAAGATGTCTGGCTTCAACTAATAAAGAAGTGGAACGCCGATGAATGAAAGCAGAAGAGTGAAAAAAGGAAGGCAAACAGAGCCTCCAGTAAGGGGGCTCGTTGCACACTAGAGATTCAATTAGTTTTGCGGCCCATCGATTGAGATTGATAATTTATTTATTAAGTTTTACATAGTTTTACTTATATGTGATCGAACATAATAAACTCATATTTTTAATTTGACAGGAAAAGGCACATAGGGGAAATGTGTTTCATGCTCATGTCTTTGAGGAGACACATAAGAAGAAGGAGGAGGATGGTACAAGAGAAGGATGGGTGAAACCAGTGCATCAAAGACATGTGTAAGATTCTAATTTCAATAATACCTTTATTTTTAATTAAGATTAGTTCGTTTATATAATGTTTATCATCTACATTTCAGGAAGTGTGTCAAAGAAGAATGGAGAAATGACAACAAACTTAGTCTGATTCCCAACCGACGCCCGAAGATATGACTTCGATATGGACACAGGCAGCCGATGGAGTAAATAAAGGTATAGAATTTTTGAGTAATATTTGTTTTAATATTATTTTGCACAAGTTGTATGTTTATTCTCTTGCTGATTTAACTTTATTTTTTTATTTCACATGAAAATAAATAAAGGTAGAGTCTACGGACTTGGAGTACAACTGTCATCCAGCCGCATTATTCAGTGGTTCTTCTGCTTCACCGGAAGAAGTTGAGACTATGCAGACCCAAATTAATGAATTGTCGCAACGATGGAACAAGAACATATGCAAGAAACAATAAGTTTGATGCGAACATTCATAGAAACCAACGTACAATGGAAGGATCTAACAATGAGGAGACTGAAACCGATGAGGAGGAGTAGTAATTTGGAATGTGTACTATGATATTTAGATTTGATTGGTTTCGACTTGGTTCATTTTAGACTTGGTTGCATGTCATTTTGGTTGAAACTTTTAGATTTTGATGTGGTTTAATAGAATTTACAGTTATGGTTTTGTTATGCTTGAACTAGTTTGATACTTATGTTTTGGCATAATTGATTGAGCATTTGTTATATTGGTTGTTTCATTTGGCAGGGGATGTAGCTTAAAATACAGCAGAATTCTGTTGTATTTACCAAAATGTGTGACTAATTTCCGACCACTTTGGTCGGAAACTGGACCTGAAAATTTTCAGTTTTCGACTGAAGTGGTCGGATATACATCTCATATACAAAAGATAATTACTGAATAAAATAATAATTAATTATTTAAAGTACCAACCAAATTGGTCGGAATATTAATTATTTAATTAATTTTTGTTGTTAACTGTGCGACATAATTGATCGCACAAACTTACCGATCTAAACGATGGCAAATTTTATTTTTATTCGGTCAACTCGACTTTTCCCTATTGCGACCAAAACAGTCGAAAGTTTTTGACCAATTCGATCGCAAATATTCTACGACTACCATTTTTCCGACCACTTGAAATCCGTCGAAAATAATAGATTTTCGATCGATTTTTGACGGATTTGGTGGTCGAAAATTTGACATTTTCTAGTAGTGCACGAACCGTAGACCCTATATTGAATTCTGACCCTAATCCTAACTCGGACTTAGACCGCAACCCCGTCCAAATCCGGATTCCGACCCTGGGCCCGAAATCGGACCACCCAACTCCTCTCCCCACCCTTATCTATTCTGTCTCCCATAGTGTTTGCAATTATATATTTTAAAAAAAATATTTTCTACTAACCAAATACCAAAAAATAAGTAAAAAAATTGCTTATTTTTGGAGAAAATTGTTTTCGGTGGAAAATATTTTCTTTCATTACCAAACACATCCCTCGAGGGGAAAAAAAGAGGCCACTTCGAGGGGAAAAAAAGAGGCCACTTCCAAGGTGCTTTATTAGTATAAGCCCGTTTGGACATAAAAAAAATTAACATTTTTTCGAAATCAGTGTTTGGCCATAAAATTTTCAATTTTCACTTGAAAATAAATTTTGGAATTTTTCGAAAATTTGAAAAAAACTCCAAAAACCTGTTTTACAAAATTTTCACTCATATCACTCACAGAACTTCAAAAACAACCCAAAATTATATCACGTCAAACACAAATCTAATTTTCAAATACCAATTTCACTTAAAAAAAAATTTCACTTTTTTTTTTTTTGGAATTTTACATTTCTTATGTCCAAACGCACTTTTTTAGTTTTTGGAGTGTTTGGCAACAAAAAAAACTGCTTAAAAAAAGCTAAAAAGTGCTTAAAAAAAGCCAAAAGCAACAAGTTGGCTGACTCCAACTTTTTTGATTTTGGCTTAAAAGCCATTTTAGTTTGACCAATAAAATTACTCTCTTGCCTTTATAAGTTTTTATAATACCAAAATTACCCTCTTCTTTCCTCTTCCTCCTCAGTTTTCTGTAATTTTCTTCAAGCAATTGCCCTTATATTTTTGTCTTTTTAATAAGAAAAAGTGCTTACCACCACTTGTTTGCCAAACACTTCAACAGCTTTTTTTAAGCTTCAGCACTTTTATCCAAACATGTAACTGCTTATTTATAAAATAAACTCCAGCACTTAAAAGTTGCTTTTAAGCACTTGTACTTAAAAACACTTTTTTTAAGCCAATCCAAACGGGCTCTAAATCTCTAGAAAGTAACATATTTTTTCCATTTATCTCAATAATTATAAGTTCCAAGTGATCTTCTAAATCTAGACCAAGGCCTTCTGGAATTCTCCACGCTGTCTTACATTTGACTGAAAACCTCTACCCTTCGTTTTCCTCTTCAGTCTTCGTTCATATACTACTCTCCTCAAACCAATAACAAAACCCTAATCCCCATCTTGATCAATCCATGGCGATAATTTCCGATTACGAGGAGCAAGAGAACAAACCATCACCGACGGCGGCTGCGTCAACGCCGACAAAGCCCTTTAAGGCCGTGCTTGATCCTGCTAACCCTCTAGGGTTTCTCGAAACGGCGTTTGAATTCGTGGGCCGAGAATCGGATCTGTTCAAGAGTGATTCGCTGATTAGTGATGTCAATGCTGTTGTTCGTATGGTGAAAGACAAGTTGGAAGCCGAGGAGCGCAAGAAGAAAGAGAAGGCAGAAACATCAAACACAAAGGTGGCGGCCGAAAAGAAGTTTAAAGAAGAGGTTCCAGCTGTTGCTACAAAGAAGGAGGCTAAAGAGGTAAAAGCCAAGGAAGTTAAGGAGGAAAAGGAGGATGGCAAGAAGGGCCCTCGAGGTAATTTGCTTGATCTGTAAAATTAGTTAAACATATGATACATTGGCATGACTTCTGTTTATTCGAAAAGAACAAATAATTGGGTAGTAAAGGAAAGAGGCAGAAATTGAGCAGAATGGATATAGAGGATTTACATTACGACCTATTCCTTGGGAATGATTGTTATATACTGCTACATTGGCTGACTAAGTTTGTTCCAGTTTGGATTTTGGGATTAAAACTTATAGACTTCTGAATACTTGGGCTCTTCGACCTGATTGTTGCTGTACTGAATGTATTGTTCCTTATATATAGTACCTTTGTATAGTAATGTGATGTGTTTTCACTATAGTTAACTGAAGCTGATGCTGCATTTGTATAAGTTTTACAGATTAATCTCGTATTAGGATTAGAAAAAAAAGTAAGCGTGTCTTATATGAAGTATAATAATAAACACCGAATACTAAAACTGGGTTATACTTGGTGTTCGTATAAACTTGAAACCCAAAAACATGCTCCCTCTGACCTATTTATATGGTGGTACTTGCCTAGGCAAGACGTTAGAGATGTTAAACTTGTGTGTTGGAAGGTAAATGTAACTTATATACTTTATTAGTGGTAGTGATCAAATGTTAGGATTTGAGTAGTTTGAAGAATTTGGATTCTTGAAAATTGTGGAAGTTCTGAGAAATAGAAGGGTATTAACTTTTTAGGGACGTCCCAAAATTGAAGAGGGTTATATTAGTTGGACAAAGAAGGATTTCACACCCGGTTGAGCTGGTTTATGTTTTATCTATGATTAACTTCTATTGATAGTTTTAATGTTAAATTATTTATCAAAATAATATATCTTGTATGAACAGCTAGTTATATGGCCATTCTGAAATTTCTTTAAACAATTGTTGGCCTTAAAAGTTTGTTGTGGATTATGTAGTCATGCCCTATTTTCAGTTTGCAATGGATAAAGTTTGTATATAAAAAATTTTCTATACATTTTAAGTGCTAGCTTAACTCATCAGACGCGCCTTTATTCTCAAATGAATTTAGTAAACAACCCCTTATTAAAAAAGTTGTCTTGCTTGCTGCTTCTTGCTAAATGATCTGAGAAATTTACTATTTTGCTTGATATTTTGCAAAGTTGCTGAAATAAGCCTATTTAAATTATTTTTCTGGAATTAGCTCATATCGTGATTCTGGCATTATCTCTTTTTATTTGTTATCCTGTTTTATCCTATATGGTTATCAAAGAGGGTTAATTACTTTCAGTTTAGCCTTGTATCCCTTTTCATGAACTAATGATATAGATCTTGATGGCCCTTTGACTTCACTTGCATGCTATACCATTGTTTGTCATCTCATTACAGTAAACTTCAATTGCATGTGAAGTGTTGGTACTATTTGCTGCATTTTATATTAGGCTATATGTATTGTTTCTATTGCTGCAAGATATCTTGTTGTGTATTACCATTACTTCTCAATGCCCTCTGCAGCTCCCAACAAAGGCAATGGCCTTGATCTTGAGAACTATTCATGGAATCAATCCCTCCAGGAAGTCAATGTTAATATTCCGGTACCCGATGGAACAAAATCAAGGTTTATTGTTTGTGATATATCAAAGAACCGTCTGAAAGTTGGACTAAAGGGTCAGCCTCCAATAATTGATGTAAGTGTATTCACCAGTTTGGTAGTTTTCATATTGTTTGCTGTACTTTCCTCTCAAATTGCATTGTCAATATTTGGCCCTTGCTATATATTAATCTCCATTCCCTTGGGCATGCAGGGAGAACTTTATCGACCTGTGAAAGTTGATGATTGTTTCTGGAGCTTAGGTAAGTTGCTCAATTGTTTTACTTGCTTGGTGAGGTTCTTGGTATGTTGGTATAGTTTCCTTCAATCTTTGTCTCATTGATACAGTTGGGCTGATATCCCGGGTTTTTGCCCCAAACTATGTGGTTGTGCTTAAAGAGTTCCAAAGTAGACCTTAGTGGAGTCTTGTTGGATAACAATGTTTTAGCGCTGTTAATGGCAAATAATATTCACCTAACATATTTGCAGAGGACCAGAAATCAATCTCTGTACTCCTAACCAAGAAGGACCAGATGGAATGGTGGAAGTGTTGTGTGAAAGGTGAGCCTGAAATTGATACACAGAAAGCAGAACCTGAAAGTAGCAAGCTAGCAGATTTGGACCCCGAGACGCGATCAACTGTGGAAAAGATGATGGTAGGATTTTATTCTGTCATCAATATTTTATAAACCATTGAGATCACTTGTTTTTATGCTCACTCTGGATCTTGCTCTTTGTTGACATAATTGGTTGCATGATTTTTTACCTGATTCTCATGGTATGGCTTAGCATGCTTTGTGCACATATCATGTACATTATGATTTATGGGGTGTTCATTGTCCTATGTCCAATAACAGAATCCTTAGTACTGTTTCTGATGAGGCCCTCTTGTGAATTGTGGAGTAGTGCATTTGACAATAAAAGCATACTGTTCAAATTTGAAGTGTAGAATTATGTGCTTGTCTTTAAAACACTCTTTGAAGTGGTTGTAAGACGGTATGATGTCATCTTCAATTTTTACTAGTTTTGTCATACCTATATTTTACAAAAGCTTATGATGATGTTTTTTAAAGCCCACAATTTTGGGTGCCCACCTCTTATGATCCAAAGTATTGCCTTCTATTATATCAAGGTGTAAAACTTTTTCTTGAAGCTTAATTCTAAACACTGTTGTGTACACTTGCACCTCACAAATTAAGGGTACAAAAAATTGATTAAGCGTTTCTACATAAATTTTGAAGTGTTTTGTGTAAGCACTATCTGAGAAGTACTCTAGAAATTAATACACTTCGCATAGGCCATAGCTTCATAAATTTCTAAAATTTTCTATGCCAAATTGGTAGCTTGGATTAGTAAAAAAGCGTTATTTCAGATTCCGAAATCTTTATAGTTTATCCCGGTTAAGATTCATTAGTTTTAGTTCTTTCTTGCTTGGAGATAATGGGTATCCTGTGATCCCTGAAGCCTATGTTGGCAACTAACAAACCGATTCACACTTGGTTATTGGTATGAGGTTATGAGATAGAAAAAAAAAAAAAAAAGGTTACTTGTTTTTATATTTGTATGGACCATCTATTTGAAATGTTAATTGTCTTGCCTCCTACAACTGTAGTTGCTTCATGATATCCCGTTGTTATTTATTCCTTGTGGTATTGGGTATGATTTTAGTTACTTCTATTTGCTTGATGGGAAATGCTTTTTGCAGTTTGATCAGCGACAGAAATCAATGGGTCTTCCAACAAGTGATGAGACACAGAAACAAGAAATTCTCAAGAAATTTATGGCAGAGGTAAAAAGTTGATTTCATGTATTATTTGTTGTCTCCTTTATCCAGTTCTCCTCATCAGCGAGCTTGACTCATGTTGTTCTTGATGTGCTGCAGCATCCAGAAATGGACTTCTCTAAGGCAAAGATATCCTGATATGCTGGTAATTCGCTTGGCAGAGGCTTTGCTTCTTGGATCATATTATTCTGGAAAGGGCTAAATCATCTTTTTTGCTAAGTCTTCTTTTTTGGGGTTCTATTACGATTTGTGACTTTGGAAATTTTGTGCATTGAGCTGCTTATGTCGATAGGTGTCTTTTTGGGAGACTCGTGGGTTACTCATCTATACTTGGTTGTAACAGATTACTAGTACATTGGGTACTGGATCACATCATATTCAATCAAAGCTTCTCTCTGTTAGTTTAGTCTTCATCTGTTGTTCTTGTATTCAAGTTTTCTGCTTTGCTCTTGGAGTTTTGGTTTATTGGTTTTTAGCCTGTAGCTTAAGACTTAATTTCCTCACCTGTCCAGTCTATCTATTTAGGGCTCGTTTGGTATGAGAGATAAGAAATAATTAATCTCGGGATTAAATTTAAGAAGAGTTTTATCTCATGTTTGGTTGGTAGAAAACCGCGGTATAATTAATTACGGGATTGTAGTACTTTTTAATCCTTGTGTAACTAATTCCGGGATAATTAATTCTAAAATAACTTATTTCCAACCAAACGACCCCTTAGGAATATAAATATGGTTCAATTTTTAAGAAGCTATATGGCACCTTCCTAAACCGTAGGCATTTTTTGGGATTTGATTTGTTTGGTTGATACTGGTGTTCATTTCTTTTTCTTTTCGTGCAACTCTTGTTGTTTTAAAGGTGAACTAATCACGTAACTGATTCATCTGTTGAGAAAATTTAGTGTAACCACTTTTCTTCTATTCATAATTATTTGATATGCTCTCCTTGTCGAATGTGTAGTTGTTTCTTCTAACTGATCGTTGTAATGAAAGAAATTTTTCAAAAGATGCCAGGAAAAGCCCATCACTCTTTCTAATGTAATGATGCCTTATTCATTACTGAAATTGTTGGTTCATCTCTGTTATTTTGCTCGCAGTTCTTGAGCTTCTTAATTTTTTGAGATCCAATACTATTTAAGTGTAAAAGTTTTGAGTCTAGAGTTTGAGGCGGTTCCTTACTATTGATTGTTGACTTTTGTTCATTATTACTGAGTTTCCTGCTAATTTTCTGACACACATAAAGAGTCACATACACACGCAGTTGAAAGTGAATTTAAAAGAATTTTGAATAGACAGCTGTTAAACTCAAATTGAAATCATAAAAAGGAAATTTTAGTTAAAGAAACATAAGCTGATAAACTCCAAATAGTGAAAAAATTACTCTTAGTATTTCTCCAGATTTTGCCCAAAAAACTACATATCGATCTGGGCCAGTCCGAGGATAGTCGTCTATAAGCATAACTTTCGACCTGTCTGACATTTAAGCAAAATGGTTTTCCTGTCCCGTAATTACATTTTTCGAATATGGAGCTAAAAATGAATGACTGACAAGAAGAAAAATTTGTTACTTTCACTAAACTAATAGAAAAATAATGTAAATTCTAGAAGGTAGAAAAACATTATCAAACAATTTTTCTTATGACAATCCTGTTTGTTCTAATATGATTCGTCTTTAAACCAAACTGTCCAACTTATTAGACCTCACAAGTTGTGGTACAGCAACCACATAACACCACGTGTCCTGTGAATTATGAAGTGATAATGTGATCGTTTTCATATGTCTTCCTCCACAAAAAGGTGACGGACATCGACAATTTTGGAGTGGATGTCAATTTTATCATCATCGTTCTCAACTCCAAGCCCGATCATACTCTGATACCATAATAATGGTTCTCATATTTCCATTTTATTAACAAATCTAAAATGTGAGCAATGCAACAACTCAAGTGGACACTCTAATTGTCCAGATATCTAAATTCAACTTGTTGTATCATGAGTTTGAATTTCATTATCAAGAAAAACTTATCTTGATGTATTCTCTTCTTATTAAATCACTTAAATATAGTAAGTTGATGTAGTTTGGTGTAAAATCGAGTAGGAATAAGTATTTACTAGTTCTATCATGCATCATAATAGAGTTGAAAGGCAAATAAATCACTAAGAAATAAGACCGCGATAGATGCGATGAAAATTATATGTGTCCTTTTTTTTTTTTTTTTTTTGGTTGGAAGGTAACGAAATTTTCCACAACTTGGCAATTGGCATTATAGCACAGGTGTCAAACATGAGCAAAATCTTCAAAGCCTCAAACCTGCAACTTGGTTAGGTTCATAGTTTCTTCAAGCTATGGTGTAGAGAATTACCACGTAATAATACATAATAAATATGAAAGTGTGAAGTGATAATATAATGTGGATATTCTCTATACGTTCTTTTCCACAAAAAGGTGAGGACATTGATACTTTTGGAGTTTATATATATAGAAAGTGTCTTTATTCCTCTCGCCCCAACAGGCCCACTACTACAATAAAGGTTGTCATATAGGAACCATTTCTAGAATATGAGTAATTCATTGAATCATGAGGATAGTTGACAAGCCAAATTCAAGTTGTGGTAATATGAGTTGAATTTTAGCTCTTTCTAGTAATTTTATCCAATTAAATATATGCAACATTTGGTGAAATATATATCAAATCCATATCAGAAAATTGTATTTTGACTGTATCCTCAAGTTTCCAGCAGGTAAACCTAATTTTCTTAGGAATGTAGTTCAATCGGTCGGAGCAACGCCTTGTCAAGGCGAAAGTTGCTGGTTCATTCCCGATGAATTCAATAAACATATCAATTCATTTCTCCATTTTCTGCGGGAACATAATTTCATTCCCAGTGGGGGATCTTCTTTTATTTCGCATTAAATTATTGAATAGAACAATCCAATACCATGGTTAAAGTTGAAGGAAGATCAATCATTAGAAAAAGACGAAGATGCAATTGATAACTCGTTCTGTCCTATTTCTTCTGGCTTCAAAGTTCAAAAATAAAAATTTCCACAAACTTTTAGCATACGTGTTCAGCATTAGACATTTTCCTCCAGGCTCCAACTAAGTTAGTTTCATGTGGAACTAAATGCCTTCCAAAATTGGGCACAAGCTGTTGTAGAGGCAACCACATGACACCACGTGCCCCTATGAATTATTATGAAGTGATAATGTGGAAATTTTTCATGTCCTTTTCCACAAAAAGGTGATGGATATTGACACTTTTTTTGGAGCTAATACAGTAAGTTGGGCACTTTTATTAGCCTAGTTATTATTCACCAGGCCCAATAGGCCCACACCTTTCCCTAACACCTGCATAATAATCTGATACCAGAATATTATTAAATTTAATAAAGGGTCCCATAAATCATTAAAAAATACTTAGAAATGATATTGCAATGTTCTCAAGTGGATGCGGTTGTCATAAAACAGCTCTTTACTACATGTATAGTTGTATACGGTGGAAATTGGGGCTATCCGATTTCATCCTTTGATGGAAAAAGAGATACCACGTCGGAAGGCCAGGACGTCGAGTACGGGGTCGAAGTTTTTCTTCCAAGATCGAGGCCGATATCACTTACCGAGGTCAGAAGAGGGGGTACTTCGAGATGATACCGGTATGGTTTAGTAACGCAAAGAGCGAGATACCCGCAACGGGCCGAAGATCATGGCCCGAATTTCGGAATGGATTGATCCTCGGCGGTTAATCAGTTGTCAAATATGATTTCCTACTATAATTAAAAGTGTACCTTATTTAGGACTCCCCTATTATATAAAGGGGGATCCTATTCATTTGTAAGGATGATTGTTTACTGATAAGAATATATACTCTCATTACTTTCTTGCTATTTCGCTTACTGTTCAACAAAGTTGCTTTATCATTTGCTATTCTTATTATCACACCTCGAGACTACCATAGGTCGAGGTCGAGATTCGGCTTGCATACTGGTTTGATTTATTTTATCCTCTAATATATCTATTTAATTCCTTGTTCATCAATTGGTATTGCATTAAATCACATATCCTTAAAACCACAATATAAGTTTAATTGTTACTTGAATTTTAGGGTAAACAGTTTGGCGCCCACCGTGGGGCTAAGGATAATAGTGATTGTTTAAGTGCTGATTCTGATAACACACACTATTTCACACTTGTTTTTGTCAAGTATTTTCGCTATCAAGTTAAAAACATGTCAAACTCACAGAACACACCCGTACATGGTGATGATGGTCTCATATTTCATAGGGAAAACGACAATGTAATTGCTCCAGGAGACGGGGTGCCACCGGCTAATCTCGGAGGAGCTCCATTTGCTGATCCAGTCGATATCAATTCACACGTTGCCTTAAATGCGGGCCTGGGCGCGGACCTCGAATGGAGTGTTCACAAGGAAGGCCAATCTGGTGGTCAAGGTACACATGGCAGAGGAGACGGAGGAGTTAGTCTCCAGGTGATATTCGAGATGCTACAGGCTTAGCATGCCGCTATTGCTCAGTTGCAAAATCAACATAGGACTCCAAGTGGGATCGAGCCAGAAATCACTCGTCTTACCGAGCTAGTGCCAGAAAGGTCGAATGGTAGCGAATCAGGGACTGATCCTGCAATAACGAAAATGCTCGAGGAGCTCACCAAAAGAATTGAGTCTGGAGAGAAGAAAATCGAAGATAATGATAAAAAAGTGGAAACATACAACTCCCGAGCTGATCAGATACCGGGGGTACCCCCGATCCCAAAAGGTTTGGATTCGAAAAAGCTCATGCAGAAGCCTTTTCCTCAAAGTGCGGCTCCGAAGCGCATTCCTAAGAAGTTTCGTATGCCAGATATACCTAAATACAACGGGACCACTGATCCTAATGAACACATCACTTCGTATACGTGTGGAATAAAGGAAAATGACTTAGAAGATGATGAGATTGAGTCCGTTTTGTTGAAAAAATTTGGGGAAGCTTTATCAAAGGGAGCAATGATTTGGTATCACAACCTGCCACCAAATTCCATCGACTCATTTCGCCATGTTAGCAGACTCTTTCGTAAAGGCTCACGTCGGGGCCATAAAGGTTGCAATAAGAATATCGGACCTTTTCAAGATAAGACAAATGGATAACGAAATGCTGAGGGAGTTCGTATCCCGATTTCAAATGCAACGCATGGAGTTGCCACGGTCACAGATGATTGGGCCGTTCAAGCTTTTGCTCAAGGGTTGAACGAACGGAGTTCGATAGCATCACGTTAGTTGAAACAAAATTTGATCGAGTATCCAGCTGTGACTTAGGTAGATATGCACAATCGATATCAATCGAAGATCAGGGTCGAGGACGACCAATTAGGATTCCCTTCCGGTTCAGTACATCCAAACAGGTCGGCAGTTAAGACCCAGAGGGATGTCGACATGGAGCCAAGGTCGAATAAAGAATGATATCAACCATATATCGCAAATCGAAGGAACAATAATTCAAGACGCAATTCCGCCCGGAATGATCGAGGACAGAATTCTCGGGGACTTATGAGCAAAAGTGGTTTTGGTAAGCATGCCGATCCCACAGAGGCACCTCGGTTATCGGAATATAACTTTAGCCAACGCATAGAGCATCGTATCGGCAATCAGAAGGATCAAAGATACTAGGTGGCCCAGGCCCATACAGACCGATCCTTCCCAAAGAAACCCAAATTTGATGTGCAAGTATCATGGCACGCATGGTCATAAGACTGAGGATTGCAGGCAACTATGGGAGGAGGTAGCCCATCTATTCAATGAGGGCCACCTTCGAGAGTTCCTCAGTGATCGAGCTAAGAATCATTTCAGGGAAAGGGACGCCAACAGGAAAAATGAACAGGAGGAACCCCAGCATGTCATTCATATGATCGTCGGTGGGGTCGACATCCCACAGGGACCCATATTCAAACGCACTAAGGTATCAATCACCAGGGAGAAACGGACTCGAGATTATGTGCCCGAAGGCTCCTTATCATTCAACGATGAAAAAGCAGAAGGCATTTCTCAGCCACACAACGACGCTCTGGTAATTTCTATCTTATTAAATAAAGTTCAAGTTAAGCGTGTTTTAGTGGATCCAGGTACCTCGGCGAATATCATCCGATCAAGGGTCGTGGAGCAGCTCGACCTCCTAGATCAGATCGTGCCCGCAGCTCGAGTCTTAAACGGCTTTAATATGGCCAGTGAAACAACTAAAGGGGAGATTATTTTGCAGGTGAACGTGGCTGGAACCATTGAAGATACCAAATTCCATGTGATCGAGGGCGGCATGTGGTACAATGACCTACTCGGAAGGCCTTGGATCCACAACATGGGGGCAGTCCCCTCGACTCTCCACAAAATGATGAAATTCCCGACGACGGACGGTGTAAAAACAGTATACGGGGAGCAGCATGCTGCAAAGGAAATGTTTGATGTCGATGAGATAACGCCGATATCAACGCTATCAACCTCGGAAAGGTCGAGCATTAAAGGCAAACTAGAAGCCAAATAGCAATCACAACCACCAGTCTCGACCGAATCGGAGAAGCAGGGGATAGAAGAAGAAGAGGATTTTTTAACTCCTCGAACTTTTATTGTTCCCGAAGATTCTGACGCCACCAAATCAACGGTCGAAGAGCTGGAACAGGTTATATTGATCGAGTACCTACCCGATCGAAAGGTATACCTGGGAACGAGATTAACCCCCGAACTCAGGAAAAAGCTTATTCAATTTCTTATTGATAACATAGATTGTCTTGCTTGGTCCCATATAGACATGACGGGATCCCACCGGAGATAACAATGCATCGGCTAAGCCTTGACCCCAGGTTCAAACCGGTGAAACAAAAGAGGAGGCCCCAGTCCGAGGTAAAGCATGCATTCATTTTGGACGAGGTAACTGAACTTCTCAAAATAGGGTCCATTCGGGAGGTACAATATCCCGAATGGTTAGCCAATGTAGTCGTAGTCCCTAAAAAAGGGAACAAACTTAGAATGTGTGTAAATTATAAAGATTTAAACAAGGCATGCCCCAAAGATTCTTTTCCACTGCCTAACATCGATCTCATGATCGACGCCACGGCTGGCCACAAGATTCTTACCTTTCTCGATGCCTATTCCAGGTACAATAAAAATCAAATGAATCCGGAAGACCAGGAAAAGACTTCATTTATCACCAAGTATGGAACATACTGTTATAATGTAATGCCCTTCGGGCTAAAAAATGCGGGAGCTACTTACTAACGCCTAGTAAATAAAATGTTTGAAGAACAAATAGGTAAGTCAATGGAAGTTTATATCGATGACATGCTAGTTAAGTCCCTGTGCACAGAGGACCATTTGGCTCATTTGCAGGAAACGTTCAAGATTTTGAGGAAATATAACACGAAGCTCAACCCCGAGAAATGTGCTTTCGGGGTCGGTTCGAGCAAATTCCTGGGCTTCATGGTGTCGAATCGGGGGATCGAGATCAACCCCGATAAAATCAAGGCAATCGAGGACATCACCGTCGTGGACAGTGTAAAAGCCGTGCAGAGGCTGACTGGACGAATAGCTGCATTAGGCCGATTCATCTCGAGGTTGTAGGAACGAAGCCACAGATTTTTCTCTCTACTCAAAAAGAAGAACGATTTCACCTGGACCTCGGAATGCCAACAGGCACTAGAGAAACTAAAGCGATACCTATCGATCCCACCACTGCTTCACACTGCAAAGGCAGATGAGAAACTTTACTTATACTTGGCAGTATCGAAAATCACGATAAGTGGTGTACTAGTTCGAGAGGAGCAAGGTACGCAATTTCCCGTTTATTATGTAAGTCAAAGCTTAGGAGAAGCAGAAAATAAATACCCATACTTAGAGAAATTAACACTTGCATTGATAAGCGCCTCTAGAAAGTTAAAATCATACTTTTAATGTCACCCCATATGCGTGTTAATCACTTACCCGCTTCATAATATTTTGCACAAGCCCGAATTATCGGGCTGATTGGCCAAATGGGCCATCGAACTCAGTGGGTACAATATCGAGTATCAACCCCGAACGACCATCAATTCTCAAATTTTGGCGGACATCGTGGCCGATTTCACGCCAACCCTCATACCTAAAGCTGAAAAAGAACTTTTATTAAAATCAGGCACATCATCGGGGGTATGTACCCTCTTCACAGACGGTGCTTCGAATGTGAAGGGGTTCGGGCTAGGCATCATTTTGAAGCCGCCCGCGAGTAGCATTATTACGCAATCTATCAAGACTTCTAGGTTGACTAACAATGAGGCCGAGTACAAGGCCATGATTGCAGGTCTCGAGCTAGCTAAAAGCTTGGGAGCAGAAGTCATTGAAGCCAAGTGTGACTCTTTACTGGTATTTGGACAAGCTTAACCTGGGATTGGAGGAATAAGTATATTGAATACTTGAAGAATGGAAAGCTCCCATCGGACCCTGAAGAATCGAGGGCCCTATGAACCAAAGCTGCTCGGTTTCACATTGGATGAAGATGGAACATTATACAGAAGGACATTCGATGGACCATTGGCAGTGTGTTTAGGACCTGGAGACACCGATTATGTTTTACGGGAGGTCCATGAAGGCACTTGTGGGAACCACTCCGGCGCCGAATCACTGATTTGCAAAATCATTAGAGCAGGATACTACTGGGATAGCATGGAAAAAGACACTAAGGAGTTTGTTCGAAAATGTGATAAATGTCAAAGGTTCGCGCCGGTGATCCATCATCCCGGAGAACAACTTCATTCAGTCCTATCCCCATGGCCATTCATGAAATGGGGATGGATATCGTTGGCGCTCTGCCAACGGCCCCAGGTAAAGCTAAATTCATTTTATTTAAGACTGACTATTTCTCTAAATGGGTTGAAGCACAGGCGTTCGAGAAAGTGAGCGAGAAAGAGGATATAGACTTCATCTGGGATCACATCATATGTCGATTTGGGTTACCCGCCGAAATAGTGTGTGACATTGGAAAATAATTTATCGGCAGCAAGGTAACGAAATTCCTCGAGGATCACAAAATAAAAAGGATATTATCAACGCCGTATCATCCTAGTGAGAACGGACAAGCCAAATCGATGATCAAAATTATCATTCTAAACTTAAAGAAAAGGTTGAACGACGCCAAGGAGAAGTGGAGAGAAATGTTACCCGAAGTCTTTTGGGCATATCGAACAACATCAAAGTCTAGTACATGAGCAACCCCCTTCTCCTTAGTATATGGATCCGAGGCCTTGATTCCGGTCGAAGTCGGGGAACCTAGTGCCAGATTTCGACATACAATGGAAGAATCAAATCACGAGGCTATAAATACTAGCCTCGAGCTATTAGATGAAAAATGAGAAGCTGCGCTCGTTCGGATGGTTGCGAAAAAGCAAAGAATCGAAAGATATTATAATAGAAGAACCACCTTCGCCACTTCGGAATCGGGGACTTAGTTCTAAGGAAAGTCACCCTCAACACTCGAGACCCAAACGAAGGGAAACTAGGCCCAAATTGGGAAGGGCCATATCGGGTCCTTGGTATAATCGGAAAGGGATCTTACAAACTTGGCACAATGGAGGGCGAACAATTGCCAAACAATTGGAATGTATCACTCCTCAAACGATATTATTGCTGAGGTATGACTTCCACCCTTTCCATTTGTATTTGAGACCGACTTATTGCAGGTGTTCGATCGAAGACGTAGAGAAACTCTTCAACACGAGGACCTTAGGTTTTAAAGCACGCGTTGCACTTTTTTCCCCTTAGATTGGTTTTTATCCCAAATAGGTTTTTCCGGCGAGGTTTTTAACGAGGCAACAATTATGTGCTACCTGAGGAAAATTCAACAGTATCCAAGGCTTCTTTGCAATCAACCTCGAATACTGGGGGGCATCACCCTCGGATATTATATTTTCGAGGAAAGTACTTCATGTCAAAAGGTCTCGATAGGAAAACTTTGTAATGGGCCAAACGGTCGAATGAACCGTGTCCATATAAATTAGTCGAGCCTCGATGGCAAAACATGTACGCACGTATAAATTATTTCAAGAAGCATTATTACTATATCAAACATCTTGTGTCTCAAAGAAAACTTTCTACTATACAAGCTCCATACTTATGATTTTGTGAGAAATGGCTCAAGGGCCAATCGTAAATATACCTCGAACACTCGGGGACTGTCATCAACGATCAACATATTCGAGTTATCTAAACTCGAATTCATAAGACCTCAAAGAGGCACCCCTCGATCTATAGGCCAAGGCCATCATTCTCAGGGACTAACACTTCGAACAAGTTCGAGGTGTTATTGGGGAATAAGCCCAAGAGGCATACCCAAAGGCCACGTCCAAATTCATGCGGCTCGGAGACGTCCGAATCCCGCAATGAAAATAAGCCTTCGAATTTTTTGAAAAACCGGTTAACAAAAGGCTACCCTCGGCAAATAACCAAAAGGGCTTCGATAAAATCAGCCCTCAAAAACCTTAAGAGGTATCAAATTATCTTAACACAAACGTGCTAAGGCACAAAAAGCAGAGGGGTTTCAATCGACATCGAACCCTCAAAAAACCCAATGGGTAAAAACAATACATGCTAAGGCATAAAGAAATTTTTACTAAGTAATTTAAGCCGAAAGAATGGAATAATACCCATCTTTTAGAGGCCATATCGGACCGATCTAAAGAGCCTAAGGGCCAACACACTTAGAGTTCGAGATCTTGTTCTCACTCCATCCGAACCCAAGGGTTCTACTATCCCAGGCTTAAATAAAGAATAACTTGACTATGGCTCGGGGACTCACCATTATCCGACACAAACCCTAAAGGAACTATGCCTCAAATTCGAACCTTATTCGAACTCGACTGTGGTGACTTCGAGGAAGCCACCCAAAACCAAAGTCTCGAACACACCGTTCAAAGCATAAGAGCATGCTAAAATTTTACAAGGCAAGAAACATGATCGAAGACAAAATTTGAGAAGACATTCAAAAGGGAAAGTTTCTTTATATATATATGGGGAAGAAATGTACAAAGGACCGACGGAGGTCTTACAAAAAGAAAAGGAAGAATAAAATCCTAACTATGCCCAGGGCTGGTTTCTCCCTCGGGGGCAGCTTCTCTTTCGGGCCCCTCGTCGTTATCCGACCCGCCTTGACTACCTTCATCGTCATCGTCATTATCGGAGGAGATAAGTAACCTGGCATCAGCTTCAACCGCCTTAGCTTGAGCTATCTCTTTAGAGAGGTCATAACCTCGAGCGTGGATTTCCTCGAGGGTCTCCCTCCGGGATTGGCACTTCGCCAAGTCATTGCTCCGTCGCTCTCGACCAGAAGCCTCCCTTAGCTGCATTTGAGCAGCCTCGGTGTCAGCTAGAGACACGGCTATGGACTTGTCAGCTGTGATCTTCGTCTTCTCGACCTCCGCCTTAGCTTCAGCAAGCTCGGCTTCATGCTCCTCGATCCTTTTGAACTGTGCTGAGCTTTTCTCTTTGACGCCCCGAAGTTGGGCCTCGGCCGATGACAATTTGGCCAAGGCAGCCTCCTTCTCCTTAGCAAGGCGGTCCATGTTCTCCTTCAACCGATCGCAGTCGGCCTTGATCTAATCGACTTCCCCTCGGAGCAGCTCGATCCTTTCCAGCTTTTGCTGCAACTGAAATATTGAAGTATTAGTCTCCAAAGTTGAGTCAAGACTGTACTCTTTCGAAGGGATAGTTACCTGCTCATCTAGCTTGGCCTCTTCCTTACAAGCCTGGGCCAAGTCTGCTCGGAGGTCCCTGATCTCCTCTTTTTTTTTAAATAGAGGCATTTGAGGGCGTCTCTCTCCTCGATAAGCTTCTTGAGATCAGCCTCACACCGGTTCAGATCAGCTTGGGACTTGGTGAACGCTTCCCGATGAAGCACCACAGCCTATGGAGAAAGGAAAAAAATCAGCAAGAAGGAAATAAAAGCAAACGTAATGACGGGGAATGAAATTTACCTGGTTCAGGAGACGATGGGCCTCATCAAAAGCCATCATTGCATCTAGGTCGGAAACATCCTCGACCCCCGCAAGGCAACCAGGGAATATGTCTTCCTCATCGTGGGCTGTTGCCACATCGGGGGTCTCCAAAGATAGAGTCTCCCGAAATTGCCCTTCAGAAAATTCAGGGCCGGGCGGCGAATCATCAATAGTGATTGACCCAAGCAAGTCACTTGGGGCACTCTCTCCCTTTTGAAAAGCCCTACTACCGGACCCTTCGGGCACACTCGCAATTTGTTTATCACGGCAGGAAATATCTTTTACCCCCGATGACTCGAGGACTTTGCTCGAAGTACCTTCCGAGATCTCCTCGGTCTGAGGGTGAGTCTCCTCGACCATCACCGGCCCTGCCACTGTTGAAGCGTCGACGCTCCCCCTCTTTTGAGGCACCAGCTCATAACCGGCATCTTCCCCCTCCTCTTCTTCATCTCGTAGCTTTTGGGCTATTCGGCAGATAGAGTGGCGGAATCGTCCTTCGACTTACGAGCTTGCTCTTCTTAGGCTTCGGGGTATCGGAAGGTGAGGCCCTTTTACTTTTCTTGTCCTTAGCCAGTTTGGGAGCCACCTCTTCCCCAGGCGGGGCCGGCCTCATCTCAGCAACGTCCCTGAGGCCTACATAAAAAGGAGTCAAGTTGAAACGTTATAGAAAAGGTCATCAGAGGCTTGCAGGATAAACTTACCATGATTCTTGGCCTCCCATCTGCCCCTTTCCAAAACGTGCCAACAGCGCTCGGCATGGGAGAAAGTCGCAGCCAGCTTCTGAACCCAGTCTTCGAGGTCGGGGATCGCATTAGACATCCAGGAAACTGCTGCATAACAGAGAAAAGTATTACATAAAGCAAAAAATAGAGTACGAAGGTTAATGGGTAATACGTTACTTACGATCGGGGTTCCACTTCTCAGGGAACGGCAGTTTCTCCTCGGGGATGAGGTCGCAGGTCCTTACCCGCACGAACCGGCTCATCCAACCTCAGTCCTTGTCTTCATCGATGCTTGTAAAAAAGGACTTCGTTGATCGGCGTTGGAGCTTGATTAATGCTCAAAAAAGTCGAGGACGATACAACCGTATGAGGTGGCTGAGAGTGAATCCCTACCCCTTGGCCTTGCCAGAGAAGAAGCGGAGCATGATCACTATGCGCCAGAACGAAGGATGCACCTGGCCGAGGGTAACCTGGTACATCTTGCAAAAATCGACGACAACTGGGTCAAGAGGATCCAATGTGAGGGGGTAAGTGTAAACACTTAGTAACCCCTCCACGTGAGCGGTAATACTTTCTTCGGGAGCAGGGATTTGTACCACGATCTCGGCCCCACAGTTGTAGTCTTTCTTCACAGCCTCGAGCTGTTTTGCCGTTATCGAGCAAAAATACCTCGATACGTGTTCACATCGGCCAGGGACCGATGGAGGGTTCTCGACTTTGAAGTCGTTTTTTAAAACACAAAGGCCGGGAATGTACTCGTGAGGGAGCGGTTACACCAGCATTTTGTCACCGGCCAGCCGGGAAGAAGAAGAAGAAGAAGAAGCTTTCTCCTTTTGTGGGATGGTTTTGGAGGTTTTCGCCATTGATTCAGATAAGATGAAGCGGAAAGAGGCGAAATTCGGTTTTGGTAATAACGAAATTGACTCAACGGATGGTGAAAGAGAAGAGATGGAGAGAGGAAAAGACTTAGAAAGACTTGGTGAAGATGGAAGTAAAGTTTTTGATTCAACCAGGAAGCCGACATTTATAGGCTCACGGCGACGGTTTGGTGGTGCTAGTGGCCGACCGTCACTGGCAAGCATTAATGGTTTGGGGAACTGTACCGACGGGCCGTTTCGGTCTCCTCGACCGCTTACGTCACGGGGATGATGTCATTCTCGGGGTCTCCAGAAATCGAGGCTCAAGTCGTTTCTTATCATTTTGGTCTAAGAAACGAGGGGACTATCTATATACGGTGGAAATCGGGGCTACCTGATTTCATCCTTTGATGGAAAAGTGATACCACGTCGGAAGTCCAGGACGTCGAGTTCGGGGTCGAAGGTTTCTTTCCAAGATCGAGGCCGATATCACTTACCGAGGTCAGAAGAGGGGGTACTTCGAGATGATACCGGTATGGTTCAGTAACGGAGAGAGATACCCGCAACGGGCCGAAGATCATGGTGCGAATTTCGGAATTCCTCAGCGGTTAATCAGTTGTCAAATATGATTTCCTTCTATAATTAGAAGTGTACCTTATTTAGGACTCCCCTATTATATAAAGGGGAATCCCATTCATTTGTAAGGATGATTGTTTACTGATAAGAACATATACTCTCATTACTTTCTTGCTATTTCGCTTACTGTTCAACAAAGTTGCTTTATCATTTGCTATTCTTATTATCACACCTCGAGACTACCATAGGTCAAGGTCGAGATTTGGCTTGCATAATGGTTTGATTTATTTTATCCTCTAATTTATCAATTTAATTCCTTGTTCATCAATTGGTATTGGATTAAATCAACATATCCTTACAACCACAATATAAAATTAATTGTTACTCGAATTTTAGGGTAAACAATAGTCGTATCTTAGAATATAGAAATTAGACTTTGAGAAACGCGGTAATTTTCAAGGGATTGTTTAACAGAAAGAAATTGCTATTTGAATCATAGCGTTACGAATTTGAATTATAATGATTTTCTAGCTACTGTATGTAGTTAGACTTTTCCATGGCTTCCATTTAAGCTATGTCTAAAAAAAATGCATTTTTTAGTACAATAAGCACCTTTTGTTGGTGTTCAACTGTTCTTTTTCTTGTTTAAAATTTGGATTTTAGTTCTAAATTTGTAAGTATACTCTGATGTAAGAAAGTTCTAGGCATTATTATATAAGGTTAAATTGGAGCAGCATGCGATGTTCACATCATGTCCTCCATTATTATTTTCCTATCAATTTATTCGGACAATGTAATTGATTAAGACACAAAATTTTGTCAAGTTTATAATTTATTTCCGATGTCCCATTCCGCAACCCTAAAAACAAAATCAATACCTATTTACATTGTGAGGGCTATTACAGTATGATCATCATACCATACTATGAAATGTTTGTAAAAAGCCGAGGTTTTTGTACTAAATATTATTATAAACATAATAACTAAATCTATACATCTGCTAATAGAAATACGAGAATCACTATAATGCATGTAACCAATTGGACTAAAATGAAAAATACCTCATAAGTACAACGGATCATTACTATTAACAAAGAATTAGCCATAAACATTGTCTTTAGATTAACACCACACAATTTTGTATATTTCCCTCATATCCAAATAAATGTCTTTTTATCCAAATCAATTTGGTCCAAAACAAGTGTCTGCTTTAGAAAATAAAAAAGACATTAATTTTTTTTTTTCAAACCTATTTTTGCTCCAATAAACGATCAAATAAGCCTGAGGAAAGTGTTATCAAAACCTTAAACAACATTTATATTATGGCTAAAAAGAAAAATGGTCTTTTTGGTGTAGTACATTAGTACTGGTACTCGTTTGATCCCATAATATAGGAAGAGTGCAGGGTATTTATTGCAATAAATATAATACAGCTAGTTGGAGCAAAAAAGACACTAGTCTACATCAGAGAAATTAAAGAAATTTGAATTGACATGATTGTTTTGCTTTAATTTGTCCATTGCATATGACACATCGAGTCCACACCAGAAAAACCTTCATTATACGACAAAACCATCACCTTCAAATTTAATTCTTACTGCGTTTAAGGTTTTTATGTTACAGTTCGGATGTATTAAGGAGTTTAATACTTCTAAGTAAAAGATTAAGCCCAAATCTATATCAATCATGTCCCGAACAATAGACAATCAGTTCTTTTCTTTGGGCCCTTATATTATACAATAATAAAACCCGAGGTCCTATAGTGGTGTCGATTCAAATTGGTCCGTTACGTTGTAATTGCTAATTCCATGGTAGCCCTTCACATTAAAATTACTTTACCACGGTAAGTTTGTATAATTTGATGTAAAGGTAAGTTTTTATCCCCCTTCACATTTCGCACTTGTTCTGAATGAGTCTAATTTCCCTCTTCAACCCTCATGAATAAAAAAATGAAAAAATAATTATTATGATGGTGTTGCCCCCTCAAACTAGTCTTTAATTTTCAATTGCAATCTTAAAATTTGTAATTGACTTATCCCATAAAGTGGTGTGACGGTAAACCCTAACTAACTCAATTTCACCTAGCTTATTTAGTGGCATGTCTTATGTTGTTAAGTTCAAATTCTTATATAGCAACTACCTCTCAATCCTAAACAAGTTTAAAGAATACTCTAGATGTGTGAAGATTCGACTTTGAAAATTCACTCTAAGTTAGCTAGTTTTAGCCTACCGCTACTATTTTCCTTTATCCGAGCTTAAAAATGGCAATTTAAGCAAACTCACACAAATTGAATTAAATTAAAAAATCCTTACAATTTTGTTTTTCAAAAATAGTAGTTTTGATTTAAAAAGAAAAAGAAAAACAGTAGTTTTGTATGTGCAAATGAAAATTTGCACCCAAGAAAGACAAAAAAGGAAATGCTAGTTGATTGATGATAGTGATGTGTATAGTCTCTTACAAGATGGGTTGTCATATCAACTTGTTTGCTAAGTCAATTCCTAAATGACAATTGTATTTGACAATACATAATTTTTACTACACCAATAAATCAAGACGTGCCGATTCTACAGTAGGATTAAATTCTGCTGCAACTTGATTACTCCATGAATAAATCAATATTTCTTCGGATTTGATAAAGTCCTACTTGCTTATGATATGGACTTCAGCCTAATAACGATAAATAATTGGTGAGTACTAGCATAAATCGGATTTACCACTTTTACGTAGCTATTCTATTTAGCCATTTAAAAAAAATTAACAATAATATTAAATTATTCTACTTGGAAATTAGTAACGGATTTAGTAGCGTGTTTTTAAAAGTTAAGTTGAAAAATGATATTTGAAATTTGAAATTATGTTTAGACATGTATTTCATTTGAAAAAAAAAATTGCAGTTTTATGAGTGAGAAAAAAAATCAATTAATTTTTGAAAAACTCATTTTCGAAATTTTTTCAAAAACTTAAAAAATTTCATGGATAAACAAGTTTTTAAAAAAATTCCGGAAAAAAAAGAAAAAAATTTATGGACAAATGGGTCCTTAGTGTATGATTTGTAGCGAAGTGAAGGAACATTGCTTTCCTTTATTAACTTGGCACCTCTTTAACAAAATTATTTACCAAGGAATTGTTTTACTAAATTATTCTTTTTAACTATTATTATTAAGTTTTAAACGAATAAATTTAAAAGTGTGAGTACTTAACACTAGAGAAATACTAGTAAAAGGAAAAAAATTACTAATAGAAGACTTTGTTGCAATAAATGCAATGGTACTTTGATATTATACTCCCTCTATCTCATGTTAACAGTCGTGGTTATCAAAATAATTGTATCAAATTATTTGTCATTTTAGAAGTTCAAAACAAAATTAATTATTTTTTTCCTTTTTTACCCTTAGTAATAGTTATTCTTGAAGATAGAGATAACAAATAAATAAAATAAATATTCAATGAAGAGAGATTATATCTTAAAATATAAATAAGGGTAGAATAATCCAATTTATTTTTTAATTGATATTTCTTAAGGGGCGTGTAAGAGAGAAATATGAGTAGTAGTAATAATAAATGCAACGCCACTCTAATATTACTTTGTATTTGTTCTTCTTATGCACGGAATTAGTTAATTTAACACGTGTCTTTTATATCATTCTTGAACGTTCGCATTCAGTCCAGCCAATATGATTACATGTCGAAATACAACCTCATTTAAAAGGAAGCGACAAAAGGGAAATTCAACTTTATTCCAAGTGGCAAAAGTAGAGGTTGCATAATGCATATTCTGCAGTGTGAATGGTACGTTCTGCATTAGTGGAAGTACTTTACTAAAAACTACATTGAATGCAAGCCCTAAAAACTCCAAAGAGTATCAACACAAATCCGTGTAGTACAAGAATTGCCGATCTTTTTTCAGCTTGTTAATTGCAAAAAGTTGCAGAAGCAAATTCTCTTTCTCAACCATTGAGTTGGCTTCTTGTCTTTGTCAGTAATACTCTTCCCTCTTCCACGCGTATTCACCATTTACTTATTTGAGTTTGACATTCTCATTTTTCAACTCCTGATTCTCACCATTTACTATAAAGGAATTTCTTTTACTCTTAATGGCGTCGTTTGGTAGCTGGTTAGAAGAAAGGTTATTCATGTATAAGGGGTAACATAACTTATACCATGTTTGGTAGGCAATAGTTATTTTGTATAAAATGTTGCATAACTAATACCATGTTTGGTTGATATTTTTCAATTATGCATAAATAATACATGTATAAGTTATGAGTCAATCTGTGTATTATTTTATACGGGGTAGAAGATGGAATAACTAATACATGTATTAGTAATACATGGATAAAATACTGAAATGACAAATTTACCCCTATCACTTTACACATAAGGCTTCCTTATTTCTCTGCCAACCCGTCAACAGGTTTCACTTGCTTTCACTTGCCAACTATATACCTTGTCTTTTCTCATTTTTAAAGAACAAACTAGCAAAAGCAAACTGGAGAAGCCACTAGAAAATGGAAATACCAAAACTAAGAAGTGAAAATCAAATATGTCTAAACTTCACATAGTTCAGTAGTATGACGAAGAAGTGAAAGTAACATCAAAGTTCCTAACTAAATTGTTTCCTACATAAATGGAAAGAGAGAAAAAACAATGCAAAAGAAGGCCAGGGGTATAGTTGTAAACAAGCATTTTACTTTAAAATTTATATAATGTGTATCAATTTCTAATACAACAAACCAAACATTCAAAAAAATAATCTCTGCATAACTAATACCTGCATAACTAATCCCTGCATTACTTATCCATGCATAACTAATCCCTGCATAACTAATACATGTATAACTAATACCTGCATAACTCTAACCGGCAACCAAACGACCCCGAAATGGATAATGGAACAAGCATGATCAGATCATGGGACAAAGAAGTTAAGACAAGGTAACCACCAAAACTGCCTTCCATGTGCATTGCATGTGCCATCCTCACTTGGCCAGCAGAATTTCGCCCAAGGCCTACTTTTGTGCCAAGCCTTATCTCACTTTGACATTGCTCCGCGCCAATGTCTTGCCCGCAACCCGCTGCCATGATTTTTCCGCACACGCCCGGCGCCGCTGCCGCCCGCGCACTGCCTTGGCCTAGTTTTCTGCCTTGTCCACGTCAACCTTCATTTCCCTCGTGCCATTGGTTGTATTTTCCTTCACATAGCCTTGCCTTAGCTGTTGAAAGCCTTTGCCATCATCCTGCCTTCCCGCTTTGCCTTAGCTTAGCCCGCACTTAGCTGCCACAACCCAAAAGTGCCATGCCTCCGACTTTGGCGCGCATGCCGTGCCATGCCGCCCTAACATTGCCCATGCTGCCTCATCAAGCCTTTGCCAAGCGCGCCTTGCCTGTCCCAAGGCCTTGGCCAATACTTGCCCACAACAGCCCTCAATGCCAATGTCATGTCCGTCGCCCGCATGATCGTTTTGCCCGCACATAGGCCATTGACAAGGCCATCACGCCCATATCCTTGCCACAGCCGTGCCACGTCCGATGACAAAGAGTTAGGGTCTAACAGTAACCACTAGTAATTAATAAATTCCATAAAAACGATGTCATTTACCTGCTTCCTCCTTGACTTTGTTTTTATTGAGAGATTCAAAGATAATTATCCACATAACGTCGTTCTTATTTCTTTGTGATTTTTTTCCTTGTAGGGTATATGGTGGGTTGCACATTTACATCACCTTTCCATCCCTTTCATTTGCATAAGCGCAATAATCCATAGCCTGGACCTCATATAGGATTTCTGTCCACATCATAGTTTTCTTTGAAAACCTTATAGAATTTTTTCTCCTTAACCTTTAGACATGAATGCATCCGCTGGCCCAACTATTTCGGTTCATGCCGCGTAGAGCCCAGAAACGGGGAAACCTCCTATCAGAAATCTCTTCATTCTTTTGAATTGAACCCAAACCTCCGGTTAAAGGTAGACAGATCTCATCTGATTTGTTATTCAAGCCTATAGAGAAGAAAGTCCAGGCTTCATAGAGATATAAGTGCGAAAAAGAACATTCTGTACCCTTTTCGTTAGAATAATTATTATAGTACAATGAGTATGAAAATTACATCCCAATATCACTTCCTGGTGAATAGTAACTACATGACAAATTAATAGAACCAATGGATAATGTAATATTAAATCAAAGACCTTTGACAAGATAACAGAGTGTAAAATCTTTCTGATTGGCCAAGTCTCTCATATGATTATCAGACCTCGGACCCATGAAGTGCGCACACCTTTCTAAATGACATTTATCCAATGTCAATAGAATTTTAATTTCTGTGATCGTCACAAACTTTCTGAATTTCAACAACAGATGATTGCTATTTGGTATATATGGAATATCTCAGCTTTTGATGTAAGCGGCCACCAGTCTTGATTTTCATTTTCACTAATAAATCTGCACTACTGTTTATAATCCGACTTGGGTCCCCTTTTTTGGTGTTTAATTGTTGTCCACATCTTGCAGTTTTTATTAGCTTGGCGGCCTAAACTTCGGTTCGAAGATCACATCATGTTTCTTTTCATTATATAGTGCCAAAAATATTTAAATTTCTGCAGGCAGTTGCATTTCTTCCACGCACGTCTTCGCGGCATACACTAACTACTTTTAGTGTTTCAATTAAAGTCAGATTGGTTGACGAGTTAGAAAGAAAAAAATAAGGAATACCAATAAAGTGAAAATGACTAAAAGATTATGAAATATACTTCGTTTTCATTCAGAGAATAACGACATATTTTGCTTCGTTAAGGAACTAAGCATGCTTTAGAGAATTCAGTACTTGTACTGATCGTAGTTTTGCAATGTGAAAATATCAGTTTGCTAAACCAAAGCACACAAGGATCCTGCAAAAAAAAACAAATTAAATAATGTAGATGGGCTTTCTCACATGTTTTTTTTTTGGGAAACTTACACAAATGTCCCAAATAAATCTCAACTTACCAACCTCTAGCCATTAGTCATAGACTTACCAAAACTAGCCAACGAAAATTGAAAAACCAAATAATAGGATTCTTTCTCTCAAAGAATCACATGCAAAAATCACCTTCCACATTTTTAAGCGTGATTAGAAACATTAGATACAAGACGGAAAGGAAATTTCATGGACGGGGTAGCAAATAAGGTGATGAAATACAAAAATCTATACAATATTCCAAAAATCTAAACAAAAAAGAAACTTTTTCAATGGGTATAGTTGAAATTCATTGAAAATATATAGATAAGTCAATATACAAAAATTGAGGAAGATTGGAGGTGATTTGGACTGGTTTTGCATCGAAATTCGTAATTAAATCGAGTTCAAAAAAATCTTCTGCGACACATGTATCAAACATGTATCACGCATGTATCTCACGCACATGTATACATGGATATACATGTGATACACAATTGATACAAATATGATACACATGTGATACACAAATGATACATAGTGTGATACACATATCATTTTTTTCATGTTCAGCTTTTATTTCGAATTTTCAATTAAAACCACCTCAAAACTTCACCGAATCATCCCAAAACTGAGATTCAAGCTCTTTAAGTTGTGCTCAATCTATTCTAATAACACCCACTCAAAACAAAGCAAAAATTTGATATTTTTTTACTACAAATAGCTAATTGGCTAATTTGGCTAATATTAGTAATATTTTATCAATTGGCCAATTTTTGTAATGAACTACTTATAAATGGACATAGCTGGTAATTTTCCTTTTTTTTTTTAAAAACATAGCCGGTGTAAACAATAGGTAACTGGGTAGCCAATTAAGGGTTGGTTTGAGTAGAGTGACTGCATAAACAAAATGGATCACAACAATTATATTAAAGGAGCTAGGAATTTCCAATCAGAAATGTTGGTTAGATGTGTTAGGTTGGGGAGGGGCTACACCAGAAATTTTGGACAATCGCAATTGCAGACAACATCAATGCGTCATTATCTCAGAAAGGTTGTGGATAGCCTTAAGCCTCAACTTTATTCTTTAGATTAACCTCCCAACCCCAAAAAGAAAAAGGGCCAAATGAGTTTGGCAGTTTATGATGATAAATTGTACGTATTTATTAGCCGGATACAAGCAGTTCTGAGATTTTGTATGATTGTGATTAACATTGCATTTCACTAGCAGCTTTGAACATGTTAATACCAGACGTATACTGAAAGCAAGTGAGAATCGCCCAATCAACTTAGCCAATTGTGATAAACTATCTAACTAGTCAATCAGCTAGACTTGTAAACACTTGGTAAATATTGTTGTCAACAACATTCTAAACTGAAAATGATATGCAAAGGCGTTGCCATTACCCCACAACTTTGGAAACAACATAAAGAGCGATGTGTTCTTATCTTAGCCTTTAGGGAACAGTACGATACCATACCGAATTAAACCAGAACAAGAAGCAAATAAAGATGCTCTGTAAAGGGCCAGCATTAAATTGACCTTCTCCTTTAACACAATGCAGAAAGATAACAAGAGCAGCAACAGCAGGCAGAAGTTGAATAAAATGCACAATGATAGAAACGTAAGTTCGTCAAAGGAATCGGGTCAAGGCTTGACTTCAAGCTGTATACTGCTAAGAACATTGGATCTTGGGCTTCCAAGTCAAGTAAGTCGCTTAACTGAAGAGCAGCCATTTTCAGGACCCTTTCAGTGACACTAAGTTTGTGAAGCACAACGCCTAGTCCTCTGAAACTTATAGAATTGGAATAGCAAGTTTACAAAATAATTTTTAAAATTAACTTCTATCAAGTTTTACTCCACAACTTTAAAATTAGCAATCCAATCAGAAAAAAGAAATTCAAAATCTACCACATTGATTCCACGTTTTAATAAACAGATTGCTAATTTTAGTAAAACTTGATAGAAGTTAATTTTTAAAAGTTATTTTGTAAATTACTACTTTAATTCTATATATTTCTTTTACTACAGAACTCTAGAAAAAAAGGGATCTTAACCGGAGCAAATTCCTTCTAACATATATCCTTGGTGGAAAGGTCAGCTAAACAAGTGATGTGAACTGGAGTTTCCAAAACAGAGTGTACTAATAAAAATTACTCGAGTCTCTCACCAGCACATATAAAGAAGAAATATGGTTGGCTATACACTTGGCGACTTCTTGTTGAGCCAACAAGAAAGAAATTAGATGAACCTATCCTCTAATAATGTTGTTCAATAAGCATAGTCGGCCACTGGATTAAAGTGTTGCAATTGTGCAGGGAAGATAAGGTTAAAATGCCTCATATGCCCATGGAGCCCACAAACCCAATTAATGTTACTCCATTAACTTCTACTTAACCTCTCTTGTAGCATGTTCGGCCAAGCTTCTCCAAATCCAAAAGCACTTTTTTTTCAAAGTTGAAATGTTTGGCCAAGCTTTTAGAAGAAAAACAAAAGTGCTTTTTAGTAGAAGCAGAAGCAGTTTTGAAGAAGCATAAAAAAGATTCTCCCCAAAAACACTTTTGGCCAAACACTACTTACTGCTCAAAAATGTTTTTAAAATTAATTAACCAAACACAAACTGCTTCGCACCAAAAGTACCTATGAAAAAAATATTTTTGAGAAAAAGCTTGGCCAAACATACTATTATAAAGTATTATGATAAATGCAACTCCAAGAGCGAACGTACTCTTAATTCTTTTCACAGAATCACAATGGTAAGACTACTGCCAAATGGAGTTGGATCTTGAGCTTTCTTGAGTTAGTAAGACAAGAGACTCAAACTTTGTTATTCCTTTCTAGATCTTTCTGCTCTAGCATGTAACATCCCTCTCTCTTAGATTTGACACAATGGAATTAGTCTCTATTCTAAGTGTGATTTTTTCTTCACTAGCTTCCATACATTAGCAACTCCTACCTTCTATTTCACTTTTCAACAGCGTCCGATAAATTAGTTTAGTGTATCCACTTCCATTGAGCACAATTTTTCCCTTATTATATAAGTGCATTCATTTCTCCTGGTCTTTTCTTTTTTTCCTTTTTAAGGTGGCAGTATAGCAGAAGTCTGTAGAATTATAACGCATTGACTTGTTCATAGCAAAGAAACAGGGACGGGCATGTGGGTTGCCATTTGCTTGAGAAGTTGCCAATTGCTTGAGAGCTTTTTCGAAGAATAAATTAAGTTGACCACAGTGTTTTAATTCAGGAGAAGGTACAGCTTGGACTCTGTAGAAGGAAAATTTACCTGTTAAAATGGAGCCACATAATAGAATCAGATAATTTATCACGTCTCGACCCTTTAAAAACTACATATCATCTTCGGGTCTCTGCTTAGATCAGGGGAATTCTCCAAAGGTAAACATAAAGGTCCTGCCCCTATTCCTGCAATTCAACAAGAGGTTTATTCAATCTAATTTCCTACCAAAATTGATGTGCCAGGTTTATTCAATCTAATTTCCTACCAAAATTGATGTGCCACTTTAATTACTTTTTCAATTCTGCCACATTTGAAAAAGAGCAAGAGGTAGAGAAGAAATAAATAACAGTTGTTATAGTAACAAATAGGAATTGAAGGATATCTAAAAGTGTGTCCATTAGACCTTGAATCTCTTTCGCCGTCCTTCCTCAGAACTAAATTGAGAGACTCTCGAGTGATGTCTATGAACTTCATCTCTTTCTTCCACTCCTCTTGCTGGCATTCTCTTTCTTTCTTCTATTTGATGTCTAGCATCTTGGAAGAATCCAACCTTATCCCAAGTCACGTCATAATCAGCTCTGAGTCGTGATCCTTGCTGCACAATTATCAATCACGTGATTAACCAAAAAACAATAGCATCAAATGAAAATCAATTTCATTGAAGAATCAGCAGAATGAGTCATTACAATTGGAGTACATAAGATCTACTTTGGCGGTTGAGCAACAACACCATCAAGGATTGTTAACCACGAATACGAATGCATATGCACAAGCAAAAGTACTCCTCTGTCCTATTTTTTATATCAAGACGTTTGATTGAGCATGGGGTTTAAAAAAGAAAAGTTGTGATCTAAAACATGCCATAGACACTTTGTGGCTATAAAATCATGTCTTTAAGGGTAAAATGAGATGTTTAAAGTCAGATTGTCCCTAAGTATAGAAAAATGTCATTCTTTTTGGGAAAGACTAAAAAGGAAAGTGTGTCACATAAAATCAGACAGAGGGAACGGCAAAATTTTGTAACACTTATTAAAGTGTTATGCTTTTTGATGAAAACTTACTAAAGCAGTAGTTGAGTAATGCCTAATTGCTTATACATATATCCGAACACATGTTAGATATTACATTCATAAACGTCTTTGTGTGCTAAAGAAGATGAGAAAGACTAAATCTACAAAGTACATTTCTCCAATATGTTTCACCAGAGCATCAATTACGATGTAGACACACCTCAAATTTTTCTTCTTTTCACATATGTAAAAAAACAATTCATTTCTTTCAACTTTGGCAGAGCAACTGCTTCCCTTCAGAGTGCCAAGGGATGCTAACTATAAGAAAAAGTTAAAACAATAGACTGATGTTCCAACAAATATACCTTTTGCAATGAGCGACCACACAAAACCTTCAAGGCGTCACAGAAGTCATTGTGCTTCTCAAACCGCACTACAATCTTACAATGAAGACCAGAAACAATGTCTCCTTCATCTGCATCGTCACCTATACTATTATCCTCAGCAACATGAAGATTCCTATCCAAGAAAAAGATGAGATAAGCAAAATAAAGGAAGATAGCATTACCCAAGAAAATATTTGTACAAATACACGATAAGCTTAAGAGCTAAAATCTGGAAAGCAACGATGAAAGACCAGCCAGTTTCTTTCCTTTCCCATCTTTTCGTGGATAAGTGCAACTGAAGATAAATAAGGGCATAATATACCTTCTCAAGAGAAAGGAAAAAAGGGAGTAGAGAGCGCATAATAAGGTAGTCTCCAGCTCTCTACAACACATAGTTTCTATCTGCATGACTGCTTTCCTATGATGCAGTTGAGATTTGAGACTTGATTGTTAACAAATTTTGATAGGTACCACTATCTATGAATAAAAAACTTTCCAAAACTTTTGTTAGGAATCTATATTGCTGGTTAGAACTCTCCTAAGAAAAAAAGCACTTGACACGTTAAGTGCGCGAATATACAGGAAGCAGCTGCAAGTACTAATAGACAGCGACCAACTTCAACCAACAATGTTTTTAAAAGTGAAAAGCGCAAAAGAGCGACACGGTACATGAAGCTTAAAGCGAAAAGAGAAGTGAAGCACACGCTTCTCTAAAATGCACGGCCTTCACCCATGAAGTGATAAACTCTTGCTTCATATTGCTCATTGTAAGTGACAAGCGATGACTTCCAATAAGAGTGGTAACCAACATTTCAAAATGTCAAACAAGTAGTCAAATAGACAACAATTTTTCTTTGGTAAACAGTCAAATAAATAATAAGAAACAAGGAACAGCACGCACCTTATCTTTCCAAGCGCAGAAAATATTGTGTGAGTAACCAGCATTGAGGGCTTGGATGAGACCCTCGTCTCTGCAAACCATCGCAATGGCATACCTTTCAACACGATTGTATCTGGCTGCATCCTTCCACTCCTCTGATATCCTGTAAAGAAGAAAATTGGAGACACAATCATTTCAAGGAACCAACCTGGTAAAAAAGCATGGACCATTTACATTGCCGTGTCATATCACGCAGGCATGATTACACCAACAATTTAGTGAGGAACACCAAGTATTCTGAGCTTGGTCAAAATAAAAACCCGTCCAGAAGCTTTGAAAGTATTAGGCTGAGGGAGCTCATGTTGTTAGCAGTTTCAGCTTCTTACCCTCCATGTACAGCTTCAGAAACATATGGTCTGCTGTTTACACCACATAACTTAAAAGTCTTCTACTTTAGCATGTATTCTTCCTAGCTCCTCATTTCAAATTTAATATCCAGATTTTCCTATCTAACTATCACATTTCATTGATCACTTTTCAGGCAGATGGACTTCTACATTGTAGAAAAGTCATACAGACCAGTGAAAACAGACTATTATTCTTCTTATTTAAAATGAATACAACCAAGTTTCTTCACTATTCTTGCTTTTTGTTCTCCGGCTACTAGAACAAGTAAGCATACATCAATAAACAACTCTTCTCCAAACAATTGAACAAATAAAATAGGGGTGGGGTGCGGTGATAATGCGATAAGAGAATTCACAGCACACAGAACGTTATAGCTGCATTCAGCTGCACCATAACAAAAGCTACTGCTGTGCTTCAGCCCCAAACAATTTGGTCAACTATATGAATCCTCACAATTTGTTCTGCTCCATTGGATTCTTTCAAAGGGTTTCTACATTTTCTTTTAACAAACAAATCTCTAAACAAAAACTAAACATAAAGTAAGTGTACCGACATTAGTAATTCAGCTGCATTATATCCAAAATACTATAAAATATAAAATATTTACTAACCACGAGCACCAAAAGCAATAATCTCTTCCCACTCCTTGCGCATTCCTCCAAAATCATCAGACACCGGCACAGCTATATCCAGTTTAAACTTAGTACCTTCCAAACTCAACTCAATTCCATCCAACTTTTCCACAAACCCTCTCCTCCATTCCAGAAACTTCTTATCAGCTCTCTCCACATCATCCTCAGTTTCACCAATCACCTTCAACAGAAACCCTAAGTCATGAACAAAAAGGCGGCCACGAGCCACCGGTTCCTCACGCTTGCGCTTGTTGAGGTCTTTGAATTTCCGGATTTCGAGGTCTTCTTCGGAAATAGTGATGGAGAATGAGGATTTTATGTAATCGATCAGTGATCGCTTGAACTTCCATTCGTCGATCGGAGAAACAGACTTGTCGGCGCGGTAGACTGTTAAGAGAAGCTTAATACGTGGGACTAGAGAGAGTCCGCTTTCCAGTTCTAGGGTTTCGGTTGGCCGGAGAGTGTTCAACGGTTTATTGCTCATGGTCTCCGGTCAGCTTTCGGTCAGCTCAGCTAGACTTGAAGATATTTTGAGTTGGACTTGCGGCTGTGCGTTTTGTACTTCTAATTCTAAGGTCAAAGTCATGAAATGATACGATGACGTTAGGCGGTGTAGAGCCAAAATTCAAATAAGCTCAAATTTTATAAAAGGAAAAGATAACGAATGAAGGAATAAATTTTTTTTTTAATAAAAATCTTTTAAGGGTCAAATATTATGTTCAAGTGCATCAAATTATTAAGAAGTAGGCGCTTTTATCCTTTTTTAGCGTTTTCCATTAGGCATTTGCTAATATTTAAAATGTTTTCCAATGCAATAAAGATGTTCTATTATCTATTTCTATTTCTCTGTGCTTTGTCTTTCTTTTGTTTATTTAACATTTTAGATCAACAATTAACTCGAAGACATTAAGGAATGGAAGTAGTTGGGAGTTGATGATATTAGGAGTTAATGAAACTAGTTATCAAGCTAAGAAGATAATTAGAGAAGTCAATGACTTTACATGATACAGGTAAATACATACAAAGGCAATCCGGTGCGCAAAGCATTCTACATTCACCCAAAGTATTCACAGAGTAAAAGTAAAAATACAAATTAGCATTAACACGCTTATTATCCACCAAATTTTGAACTGTGATCCCGGAAATTTCTCGGTCATTACAAAAATTAGCATGATCAGTTTTATTTGTATAAATATTTAATGAACGTCGGGATATACTTGTTCATCCTGTACATTCGAGTGTTTTCTCTACAATTTGCAGTAAGATATTGTTCTATTTTATTTATTCAAGTGAAGGTTGATGAAAAATTTGTCCTGAAAATACAAATAGAAGGGTGGAAAAACACAGAATAAGAGAGATATATCTTTCTCTTCATTTGCCAAGAAGTACTTGCACAGGAAATGTTTAGTGCTTTGGGTGTGAACAGAAGCAAAAGAACTGTGAGATTCAGATATCATGTGAATTTAGTTGAGTAATAGGTCCAAAAACCAGCACAAAAATGTTCTCCAATTGTTATATACAACAACAACAACAACAAAAAACCCAGTGTAATCCCACGTGTGGGGCCTTGGGAGGGTAGTGTGTACGCAGACCTTACACCTACCAGTTGTTATATATACACTGATGCAAAATAAGGCATGTGATAGTACTACTATGCAGAATTGGAGATCAAGGTACCAAGGCCTGTCCATTAATTTGTGGGCGATATTAACATCGTTAGATACTATTCCATTCGTTATCAGAACTCTATAGAACTAGATTATAGAGCTCTCTTGGATTGCTTCACTCTTTGCTTTCGCTATTTGTCTAGATTGCTTTACTGATACTGGATGGAGGCTGTAGTCAAGTTTTTGTTTTCTGCCTTAAATTAGTACTCTTTATCAGACAAAACTTTGAACTGGAGCAGAAAGCTTCAACTCATGTGCAGCTTGGAAAAAATCTGCTGCTTGCTGTAGTGAGCCTTCCATCTTTGCTAGCATTCCAAGGTTAAACCATGCATCATGATTTGTGGGTTCTAATCGCAGAGCGTTCATTAAAAAGCTTCTCGCAATAGGGACTGTGTCGTCTCCCATCTTCATAAGCACTTGAGCTGTAGAAACAATACTGGGGATATAATCTGGTTCTATTGATAGAGAAATTGAGAATGCAACAAGTGCTTCCTTATCTCTTCCTTTGGCTTGAAATAGCGCACCTATATTTATTCAACGAATCATGGTTAGTTACTGATAAGAAAGTGACAGGGAATACACCTAAACTTCATATTTTCTTGCAGAGTTATGTTAGACCTGTTGCATGCCAATTCCGAGGGCAGTAAAATTGAATTGCTTTGGCTTTGTTTATACATATTTCGGCATCACGCCATGACTCTAGATCTGTGTATAACCTTGATAAATCAAGCCATGCTTCAACTTCCAATCTTCTCTGAGATGTTACCTGAACCAAACAAAGAAACTAAGGTCACCAATCTCCTTCCCAGAATTACTCTACACTTGCAATTATGTGGATTCATGCATCAGATAATCAGAATAATAACCTATTCGAATGGAAACTTTGCTATATAAAGAGATAAATGATTTCAATCCTCTACCGCTTTAGGAGAATTGAATACTCAAATGTCTTTAGAGGAAAAAGTTAGAAACATGTTGTGTACCTCATCGTCTGTTGTGGATTCCTTTTGTGCTTGAATCAAAGCCAGCAGAATCCTGTACGTCTCTATGGCTTGCTTGGGCTGTTGTTGAGCTATTTGCAGGACAGCTTTTAATCTGAGATATTCCATCTGGTCAACCTTTCCAGTCTCATCGAAAGCAAGATCAACTATGGCTTCCGCATCTTTGAATCTTTGTTCTGCAGAAACAACTAAAGCCAACAATTTCCAAGCTCTTGTCGTGCTTCCAGCCACCATTTCTGAGTACTGCATTCCATTATTAAAAGCTGGAGTCAAATTTCTTTGGATGGCATTTTCCAATCCTAGACTAAACAAAATTTCTGGATCCTCCTTGCAAGTTGCAAAAGCGGAGTTTAAAGCAGCCATTGCTTCTCTTTGGCAGAAATTTCTTTCAAAATCTGAAATGGAAACTCTTGCAGCATTTCCGTAGCAGATCCCAAGAAGTTTATGAGCCTGGACAAGGAAATGTTCGTTCTGATTTTTCGCCAAGTTAAGTGCTGCACGAGCAAAATTTACCCCCTCATGGGCTTGCTGCAGATCCTGAGAACACAGCTTTGCTCCCAACAAGAGAGACGGAATATGAGGTTCTTGGTTGGCTTCTGAACATCCAGAAATTTTCTTGACAAGATTCAACGCTGTATCATTCTGACCTGCAGCACTGTAACAAAGCGCAAGAAGATACCATCTCTCCGCTCGGGTATAGATTCCTGGTAAAACCTGCTCAATATGATCTGCAACAGACTCAGAGTGGCCGGATATTGTCAGCGCGAAAGTCAGATGATTCATTATTTCAGAGTCCCATTCTATTTGACCATTTAGCATTTTGCTCATGAGTACAAACAACAAGAGAATTGATTCCTCCAAGTTATTTTTTGGGGCTGTTGAACCCCACACTTGATATTGAGCAGGAACCTCAACTTCAACCCCTCCAAAGAGTAAAGTGGCAGCTAAGTCTTTTTGTATACAGGCCAATCTTTGGGAATCCAAATTCCATGGCTTGACTAGAGCCCTTCGATATGCAAGCACAGCTTCATCCAAATACCCTGCTTGTATCCATAACTTTGGAAGTAACTCAAGCGCTTTATGAAACATCTCCAGCAACTTACAGTCTTCAGATATCCCCTCTTGTATTCCATTCGGCAATGCTGAATCGACAACATCCAATATCATTTTGCACTCCTTAGCAGCATCTAAGGAGTTAAACCATACAAATACATCAGCACTAAAATGCAGACAACACACTATTTCAACCAATTAACATAGCGTTTATCAAACACCAGGTAGTGCAAAAGCGATAATGGCCTATAGAACTAAGATATGACAAAATATTTTCATCTTTTAAACTTTGTCGCTAAAGCGATAGTACAACAAAAAGCATCAGAAGCAATGGCTTTACCTTTGATTCGGCTGAGCTCCTCTAAAGATTTAGCTTTCAGTAAAATTGCTTCAAGAAGTAGACTCACTGAATGCAGTGACATCACACCAGCAGGCACAATATCATTTTTGAAGCGCGGTTTTAAGGGTCTCGTTCTCTCTGCGATGGCCTTAGACATTCTCGAGGACAGGGTTCTAATATCTATTCCCTGAAACACATGAAGGGCAGCATCAAAATTCCCTCTTTGGTATTCTAGCCTCCCCAGCAATGCTCTTGCTTCCTGCAGCCCAACAACAAAAGAGCAAAATCAATCATCTATCCCTCAATTCCAAACTAGATAGGGTCGGCTATATGAATCATCAATACTTCCATTCCAATGCAACAACAACAAAAAACCCGTTGTAATTCAATAGTGGTGTCTAGGGAGGGTGATGTGTAGGCAGACCTTACCCCTACTTTGTGAAGGTAGAGAGGTTGTTTCAGATAGACCCTCTGCTCAAGGAACAGTGAAAATAAAGTAACAAACAGTGGCAACAACAATGGAATAGGAGCAAATGACACAACATGTAATAATAAAGAACGAGGAATAAGAAAAATACCAAAATAGTACTAGTACTACTGGTAACACTAAGAGACATCAGGTCTAATATGTCAATAAAAGTAGAAGATTTGTGTAGGGCTATTACCTCATAATTCAAGGAAAGTGCCTCTTTTAAGGTTGATTCAACTTCATCAACTTGAGCATCTTCAAGTTTTGAATCCCAATCTACTGTTCCAGTTCTAGAAGAAAGACCACTGGCTGAGAAATCCCTAGTGGCCAATGACTCTGGAGACTCTGGTGGTGGCTCATCAAATTTGAATTGCTCTCCTGAACAAGCACACAACATCTTCTCCAAAAAGCAACAAATTTCAAAATTTTCACACTTTTCTCTCCAAGAATCTTACTTTAGGTCCACTTCTTTCAAAAGATTAAATCTTTATTAATACCCTTTCACCTCCTGAGCTGAAAAATGCCAAATATCAAGAAAAAGCATTCAAGAAAAAAGCTAAATTTGAAAAGCAAAGGGTAAATGCAATATTGATCAGATCAAGAATTCATGTGGCAAAAAGATTCTTATCAGAAAAGGGAAAGCTAATCTGAAACTTCTAAAAGATTACAAATATGCAGAACAGAAAAGCATAGAAAAAAGCATCCTATGGAAACTCCTTAAAACCCAATGAAACAGAAGGAATTATCAGGAACAGAAATTAAAGAAGACAAACAACAAAATGACAATAAACTTTGATAAAAAAGAAGATAACACAACGCAGAGCATTGAAAAGGGCTAGACAAACAAGAGAATAAAGCATTGAGCTTACCATAAAAATAGAAAACTTTGTTTTACATGCATTGTTTTTAGTAGTAGAAATAGTCATGAAAGCAACTTTTAAAGAGCAGTCACTGTTTATAGCTTCAGAATTACTGTTATGAGGTTCACATAATGAAAGCTTATAGATTATGATATGGGGTTTAAAGATCTAAGTAGAATGGTCCATATTTGAATTTTTTTTTGTTCTTTAGTTTATTGTAGTATTCATATTTTAATAATTTGTCTGGAAGCTGACATGGTGGGAGTACAGATTGTTTTTAGACAGGTAAAAAGCATGGGTAGGGGGCAAAAGTGGTTGAGAATCTCTCTGTTTCCTTCGTTCCATATTTTTTTTTTTCTTTTTCTTTTTTGTTTTAAATGGGAGGGGGTGTTTTGACAGATGTAATGTTTCTGAATAAATTATGTGTAGTCTTATAGTTTGGAAATGGTGATAATAATCTAGTGAGACAAAGGCCTCATGGTACAGTTTGGTGTATCAAGATACGACCAAACCGAAAATACTTTTACCCCGCTCCATATTTGCATAAATTAAAAAAAATAAAATAATTAAATACACATTATTTGACCATGATTTTAGTAAACAATATGCATATATATAAAGTAGTAAACATTAAGGGATGTCTGGTTGCTGGTTAGAGTTATATCAATATTAGTAATGCAAAAATTAATTATGCATGAATAAGTAATATAAGAATAGTTATGCAAGATTTAGTTATTATTCTGATTTTAGTTATTCCATCTTTTACCATATTGAAAATAATACATAAACTAACTCATAGGAGTAATATTCCCCTCCTTCCCCGTTTCAATTTGCTTTAACTTATTTGATTGGGTATGGAGTTTAAGAAAAAAGAGAAGATTTTTTAAACTTGTGATCTAAAATAATTCATAAATATTTGTGTAGCTATACATTATCTTATTAAGGGTGAAAGAGAAATTTTAAAGTTAAATTATTTTCAAATATAGAAAAGGTTCATTCTTTTTTAAACTAACTAAAAGAAAACAGGTTCATTCTTTTTTAAACAGAAAGAGTACTTGTTTTATTTACAGTAGTACCTCTCCAAATTAATATTGTCGGGACCATGAAATATTATTATTTTGTAGAGTAATTATTTAATCGATAAATTAATATTTATTAACTTAAAGAGTGTTTTCGAGATTCAATGAAGGTTAATTTTGATTACATCAAAAATCGTTGTATCTTACTAACTTATGTATCATATCTATTGAATTAATATAAAAAATAAACTCATTTACATAAAGTACAATGTATGATGTATGATTCATTGTAATATTTTTTTTAATTAAACGATCGTAATGTTCATTGTTTATTCATTGGAATTATAAATAATCATTGTGTCTTAATAAGAAAAGTTAGAGATGATAAATTGTAATACCCCATATAAAATATAGGTATTTCAGTCATTACCCAAAAAAAATAGGCAAAAACAAACAAAAAAGTAAAAGAAAAAAAAATGGATAGACACAAATTAATGGGCCGAAACCACCAGGTTATGACCTACAGGGAATAGAATGAAGCTTTAGAGCCCTTGCAAAAACGAGAAAGGAAGCTTAGCTTCGGCGCAGTACTGAGATAATGAAAATAAAACTATTTCTCCAACGAAACAAAAAAGGTAGAAACTCAGGAACAACAAAGTTGTTGGCAGCAAATTCACAACTATAAAGAGGAAATCAAGAAGGTTTTTGTAGTGGCTAGCGATCTAGTGCCGCAAAAGAGCCACTTTCAACCAATGTTAATTCGAGTTCAAGGTATTTTTGTTCCTCTAGTGGGTATATCCAAATTCGTGGCTAAATGGTGATATTGGTAACTTTGTTAGGGTGAGTAATAATCTTACCACAATTTGTGTTTTCATAACCTGCATGGTTTATATATGATTTTAAAAATAAATGTGTTACCGATGCTTTGAACTTACATGTGGGACAAGTCCTTTACTTGATATGGTACCGAACAGTTTACTTGAGATGTTTACTAGTTAATCTAAACGTTTTTACCGTTACTAGATATGTTTTACCGTTACTTGAGATGTTACAGTTATTTGAATTATTCTCACTGTTACTAGACATGTTTTATTGTTACTTGAGACATGATTACCGTTACCGAAATAAAATTACAAGATTTGATAAGAAACGATATGCCCTTTATTATTTTGAAAATGCTTTTGTACGAGTATTTACTGTTTACAAGAAAGAGTATAAATGGGAGGAGACTTTGAAGGATCCCGTAGCTAACGACGGGTTCGTTAGACCTGGTGCACCCTGTATTTACAGATTACCGATTACAGTTATAGCCCTCGCTAGTGGGAAGGTATAACTAGCATACAGTTACAGTTTTCCCTCGAGTAGGGACCTACAGTTATATTTGACTCCTTTTACGAAGGGTCCACACAGTGATACAGATTACATGATTCTTTCTTGGAAACCTCCCAAACATAAAGATTTGCTATGATACAATATGTACCGAGTTTATTACCAATTTATTAAATTGACTTCTCTTACAGGAAACACATGAATATACTGATCATATTTATCGTTTTTGAAAGGGCATTCTTATGATATTTTCTGTTGATATACTAGCATGTTTTCTGACTTGTCCCCAATTAAAAACGATTGTGGTTAAGTATTATTACTCACTGAGCTAGCGACTCACTCCCCGCTATTTGTTTTTACAGAGACAGCAGTTGACGCTAGCGAGAATTTCGTTAATTAGAGTACACGAGTTGACAGTTCCTGGTGAGCCACGCACTTGTTCGCGTGGGTGAAGAGTTTATTCGTTTGTTATGATCTTTTCTTTAAAAATCTTAGAGTTGCTCCATAGTCATTTTTAGTGTCATGAGTATTCCTTTATTATTTTAGAACTACGACTAGTATTAGATTTCCTTATCGTATTTTGGAGATAACTTTAGTATAATTGTGTTACAATTGATGGCTTAATAGTGGTGGATAGTTATTTGATTAGTTGATGAGGATTATGAAATACTTTGATTGACATAGGTTGATTTTGTTGTCGATTTTTGAGACAGGGTAAATTTTTGGATAGTCCTAAAACAAGGAAAACTTTGTCCGATTTTTTTTTGTAAATTCCGTTAAGGCTTTCTTTGGGATCCTACCCCAGAGTGCCGGTCATGGCCCTAAATTGGATCGTGACAAAGTTGGTATCAAAGCACTAGGTTATTCTTGTGACTAATGGAGCACACGTCGGTAGTAGAATCTCAATTATGATTATATAGCCGGCCATTCCCATAATCGTGATTCTGCGAGGGCGTGATAGGATATGTTGGCCTTTCTTTCTTGTTCCTTCGTAGGTGTGTGGCGACTAGGATCAAATAGATGAATCTAACACTGTTTATCTTGTTAACATTTGGCTCGAGCTTGATCGTCTGATATCAGTAAAGGCTCGAGGTTCAGGGACATAAAATGCTGCCTTTAGTAGTCGTCTCTCCTAGCTAAGGGGAAGAGACAAAGGGCCAAGGAAGGTCCGTGCCACCATAATAGAGTGTCATACTGCCACAAGACGAGAAATAAAATTCACTCTTGATGTAAGTACTAGTCCACTACCATAACTAGGAGATTGTTATTATTGAGGTAATTCTCTACGTAGAGGAAAAAAAATGCTAGTGTGATGGATATAATAGATAGAGATGAGAAGAATGAGCAATATAATAGGGCTCTAGAGGCCTTAATTACCTAGAAGATATTGAGAACATATGAGTATCCTTAATAGAGTTCCAAAAAAATTGAAACCAGAAAGTTTACTGTTTAAAACGATTTAATCATCTTTAGAGGTTTTTGGCGAAATACTTAAAGCATTATGAGCTTTATAATGTTCTAACGATAGGTCTGTGGATCTAATAACTTGTAGATTGGAGTACATGACGTATATGTGAAATGGAACTACACTGTTAGGGACGCGGATAGGAGCGGCACAATTGACTTAGAAATAAGTGTACTAAACTTTTTATGAATCGCTTCTTTCTCGATAGTTGAAAGCGCAAACCTGATAATAAGTACTTAAGAAATTAATTCAGACGATGAATATACTGATATGTGACACTAGGCTTTATCAGCTGACTGGGTACATGACGTCGTAGGTTTAGAAGCTTGTCGAATGGTTGGTTAACCGTTTGAATAAAGGCAATAACCCCACACGAATACTCTGACCTATTATGTGACGTTGAACTTGCAAAGAAAAAAAATTAAGAACTGGATGTGACTGTCATGCAACTAAGAATTCATTTAAAAAGGTAGAGATTAGGAAATCTCGTAGTATGAATTTTTCTTATAGGGGACTAAGAGTTAGATAAATGAAATCTTGAGATATTATGAGATCCTTTAATAGTTGCTACTTTTATAAAAGAATATCGTATAGTTGAAACTATGTATTAAGCTTATCAGATTCAAGTTGAGAGAGAGATTATATCCTATCAAGCCAAATTGTACTTGACCTTGTCGATTTTGAAGTGCTTATATGTATGATTGGTTACCACGTTACCTTTTATTACCATGCGAAGGTAGTTAGATTGACATATCTAGCAAACCTAATTGTGAAAAGAAAAAGGAATCATATCCCAGTGATAGTCGAGCTTATAACATTTAAGAAGGCTCTATAATTATTGAATAAGAGTGGTTAGTGTCTCGTACTTCCGTAAAGGGATCCAAGAGATGTGAAACTTAGTTTGAAAATAAAAGTAATAATAATGAGAGAATTCTTTGATGTATTTCTAAGTGTTTACTAGGACTAACCCGAGTACGAGAAATAAATTTTTCAACGACTTGGCACTAGACACAAGTTATATCAATAACCCCATATTGTATCGAACTAGTGAAGCAAAGAGAACTAAATAAAAAAGTTACATGACCTACTGACAAGGATTTTATCAGACCAAGCATATCACCTTAGGGCGCACTTTGTGAAAAAGAAAGGCAGATCTCTACGGATGTGCATCGACTATATGCAATTGAGTAAGGTGGCAATACGCCAAAAAACAAAATCTCATATAAATGGCCTATTTTATCAGTTACAGGGAATCGCCACTTCCCAAATGATTGATCCCCAATCTTGTTATCACCAGTTAGAATTAGAGACGAAGATATTCCTTAGATGACTTTCAAAATTTAGTACAAGCATTATGAGTTTCTTGTGATACCTTTTGGACTGACCAATGATTCAGCCGCATTCATGGATTTAATGAATAAGTTGTTAAAGTTATTTTTTCTCGTTGTATTTGTTATTGTGTTTATTAATGATATTCCGGTATATTCTTGTAGGTAGGAAGTACATAAGATTCACCTAAGGAATATGTTACAAACACTATTGATAGGTTCTTCAATTGTGAATTTTGGCTAGTCTCGGTGGTATTCTTAGGGCACATTGTATCTAAGAATAAAAATATGGTAGATTCTGAAAAGATAGAAGCAGTTCATAAATGGCAGAGACCCACTTCTCCTGCAAAGACTGACTTGTTTTGGCTTGACATGCTAGTACATGCATTGTATAGGATTCCTCTAGAATAGCACCACTACTCACCAAGTTAACATAGAAAATCACCAAACTTCAGTGGATGGAGGAATGTAAGTCGAGATACCAGAAGCCCAAGGCATGTTTGACAATCACACCAATGTTAGCCTTATTCCAATAGGCTCTAGAGAATTCACGATGTTCAATGATACTTCGAGGGTAAAATTAAGATATTTTCTCATGCAGAATGGCCGTGTGATAGCTTATGCTTCAAGGAAACTGAAGAAGCTCAAGTGGTATTATGTCTCTCGTGATTTGGAGATGTTCATGGTGGTATGTTCTTTTAGGATTTAGAGACATTATTTATACGAACAAACCTACGAGATTTGTACCTAGAATAAGAGCCTAAAGTACATTTAAAACCAACGGAAATATAAATATTTAGCAATGCTGATGGAGGGAACTACTAAAGATATAATTGTACCATTTTGTATTATTCGCGAAAGATAAATATTATGGCTTATGCAAAAAAAAAGGATAATTTGGCAAATATATCTAATGTAAAGAGACTTTTGGTCAAGAATATGCACAAACTAAATAGTACAAAAAAAAAATTCAGAGCTATTGTTGGCTTGTATTCAAGAAAAGTATTCATTGGTAAAGCGCATAAAGGCCACTCAATATAAGATGAGCGATTATGCAAACATGGAGATGAGGTCCTAGCTAGTAAAAGCAATGATAGGACTATTGGCAGAAATTGTATTCTTCGACTAAGTAAACAGTTATGTGTACTAGATGTAGATGTGTTAAGACGAATTATCCTTGAGGAGCTCACAACTCTAGATACATCGTACATTCGGGGTCTAGTTGTTGGACTTTAAGCCATTGGGCTTTAAAGTAGAAGAAGTGTGAATTGGAAATGGAGGGAAATAAAATGGAGGGAAATTGAAAATTTGAAGAAGTAAACTTTTGTCTTGCACTTTGTCCCTCATTGGTGAGGGACAACCACATTTGTGTGCTTATATATAGAATCACTTCTTAAAGCTCTTAAAAGGAGTTGAAAAGAATGAACCCTCGCGCCGTCGTCGTCGCTCGCTCGGCTTTGGCTTTGGCTTTGGATTTGGATTTGGATTTGGATTTGTCAAATGATCGATCGATAAGATTATTTTTGGACAAAATTTATTTAATTATTTAATAATTAATTAAATGCCAAATCACTGCTGAAAATACGCCAGAACCCTGCTGAAGGTTCAGAGGGCCTCTCTGGACGCGGTTCTGCCGTGACCGCGGTAGAACCGCGGCAGGCAGCGTATTCTTCTGAAAAGGCACCTTTTCCAGACACCTCTTCTGATAATTGCCTATAAATTCTGAGGCAAGGCTCCATTTTCTATACACGAAAAACACTCCAGAACTTCTTTCTTTCTGAATATACTGCATCCTAATTCGCAGTCTCTCTCTCTCAAATTCGTAAGTGTGATTTTGCTCCGTTCTTTGAGTTCGTTGGTATCCTGCAGTTTGTATTGCCACTGTTGCAGGAAGGTTTATTCCGTTTTATCCTGGGAGGATTTAATCCATTACCTTGGCAACGTGTGAGGGGGTTGAAATTCCTTAAGGACACACAAGAAAATTGTGGACTCGGAATATTTCTTATAACCAAGTTCTGTTTTGTTTCCAACTTTACAGAAAAAATGATGAATGAAAACCAAACTAATGAAAATGTTGCGGGAACGGGTGCTACTGTTAAAAATGTGGCTGCCTCGTCAAGCCGTTCAACTCCTGCTCATGCTATGGCACCAGCAGAAAAACCCGAAAAGTTTTCCGGAATAAAGAAGGCTTCTGGACCAAAGAATTACCCAAGCAAGAAGAAGTTCAAGGGTAATTGCCACAACTGTGGTAAATCTGGGCATAAGGCCGTGGATTGTCGTGCACCAAAGAATGATGTACAAAAGAAAAAGAAGAAAAAGAAAAATCAAGCAAACATGGTTGAAAATGTTGAAGACATGGAGGACTTGTGTGCCATGTTGTCTGAATGCAACTTGGTAGGAAATCCTAAAGAATGGTGGATAGATTCTGGAGCCACCCGCCATGTTTGTGCTAACAAGGAGTTATTTTCTTCTTATGCCCCCGCAGGACCCGACGAGACAATTTTTATGGGAAATTCGTCTACAGCCAAAATTGAAGGAGTTGGCAAGATTGCGTTGAAGATGACGTCGGGAAAAATAGTGACTCTAAACCAAGTCCTCCATGTTCCAGAAATTCGCAAGAATCTTGTGTCGACTTCACTTCTTGTCAAGAATGGATTCAAATGTATTTTTGTTTCCAATAGTGTTGTACTAAGTAAGAATGATATGTATGTAGGAAAAGGTTACCTAAATGAGGGCCTTTTTAAGCTAAATGTAATAGCAGTTCCTATCAATAAAGTGAATGCTTCTTCTTACTCGCTTGAGTCAAACACTTTATGGCATTCGCGTTTAGGTCACGTAAACTTCAAAACATTGCGAAAGATGATAAATCTAGAAGTATTGCCAAAATTTGATTGCATTAATTCCAAATGTCAAATATGTGAGGAATCAAAGTATGCTAAGCATCCTTATAAGTCCGTTGAAAGGAATTCAAGTCCTTTAGACTTAATTCACATAGATATTTGCGACATGAAGTCAACACCATCTCGCGGTGCGAAAAAGTATTTTATTACTTTTATTGACGATAGCACGAGATACTGCTATGTTTATTTACTTAATAGTAAAGATGAGGCAATTGATGCTTTCAAGCAATACAAGAGTGAAGTTGAAACGCAACTAAACAAAAAGATCAAAATGATAAGAAGTGATAGGGGTGGCGAATATGAATCTCCTTTTGAAGAAATATGTTTGCAAAATGGCATTATTCACCAAACAACTGCCCCTTACTCTCCACAATCTAATGGAATTGCGGAGAGGAAGAATCGAACGTTGAAGGAGATGATGAATGCATTGCTAATAAGTTCTGGCTTACCACAAAACTTGTGGGGGGAAGCTATACTTACAGCTAACCGAATAATCAACCGTGTACCTCATAGTAAAACACAGTCCATTCCTTATGAAAAATGGAAAAGAAGGAAGCCTAGCTTGAAATACTTCAAAGTGTGGGGGTGTTTAGCTAAGGTACAAGTTCCTAAACCTAAAAGGGTTAAGATAGGTCCAAAAACGGTTGATTGTGTATTTATTGGATATGTAACCAATAGCAAGGCATATCATTTTCTGGTTCATAAGTCAGAAAATCCTGAGATTCACGTTAATACGATAATAGAATCAGATAATGCTGAATTCTTTGAAACTATTTATCCGTATAAAAAGGAAAGTGAAGTGACCTACCAAAAGTCAAAACGACCTCGGGAGGAAATAACAGATGGTATGCCTAATGAGGAAAATCCGAGAAGAAGTAAACGTCAAAGGACATCTACTTCATTCGGTCCAGATTTTCTGACTTTTCTGTTAGAAAATGAGCCTCGTACCTTCAAGGAAGCAATGTCTTCATCAGAAGCACAATATTGGAAAGAAGCGGTCAATAGTGAAATAGAATCCATATTGAGCAACCATACATGGGAATTGGTTGATCTTCCTCCAGGAAACAAAACGTTGGGTTCTAAATGGATTTTCAAGAAGAAAATGAAAGACGATGGTACTATTGACAAATACAAGGCAAGACTTGTTGTCAAAGGATTTAGACAGCGAGAAGGTCTTGACTATTTTGACACATACTCGCCGGTAACAAGAATTACATCCATTCGGATGCTAATAGCGTTAGCCGCCTTGTATGGTCTTCAAATCCATCAAATGGATGTAAAAACAGCCTTCTTAAATGGTGATCTTGAGGAAGAAATTTACATGAACCAACCTGAAGGGTTTGTGGTTCCGGAAAAAGAAAAGAAGGTGTGTAGACTTGTTAAGTCTCTTTATGGACTAAAACAAGCACCCAAACAATGGCATGCAAAATTTGACCAAACAATGTTGTCAAATGGTTTTAAGATTAATGAATGTGATAAATGTGTTTACATTAAGAACGTTCCAAATCATATAGTCATTGTGTGCTTATATGTTGATGATATGCTAATAATGAGCAAAGACATTGCCGACATTCAAGCTACTAAGCGCATGCTTGCTAGTAAGTTTGATATGAAAGACTTAGGAGTTGCCGATGTAATTCTAGGAATTAAAATCCAGAGGACTCCTCAAGGTCTAGCTTTGTCTCAATCAGATTACGTGAAAATGGTACTTGAAAAATTCAAACACTTGGAATTTAGAAGTGCAAGAACTCCAATTGACTTAAATCATCATCTCATAAAGAATAAAGGTGAAAGTACGTCTCAATTGGAGTATGCTCGTGTGTTGGGAAGCTTAATGTACATCATGAACTGTACACGACCTGATATAGCTTGTGCGATAAGTAAACTTAGTCGATTTACACCTCTTCTGATAATTGCCTATAAATTCTGAGGCAAGGCTCCATTTTCTATACACGAAAAACACTCCGGAACTTCTTTCTTTCTGAATATACTGCATCCTAATTCGTAGTCTCTCTCTCTCAAATTCGTAAGTGTGATTTTGCTCCGTTCTTTGAGTTCGTTGGTATCCTGCAGTTTGTATTGCCACTGTTGCAGGAAGGTTTATTCCGTTTTATCCTGGGAGGATTTAATCCATTACCTTGACAACGTGTGAGGGGGTTAAAATTCCTTAAGGACACACAAGAAAATTGTGGACTCGAAATATTTCTTAAACTCTTCTGTTTTTCCAGTTTCTTTTATTTTTCTAACAGTTTTTCCTAATTTTTGGTTTAACACAGTAACGCTCACACTAGTAAGGTGTACCATGATTAGAAGAAAATTATATTTGTAGGAGCAGAAAGATGGAAAATTGCCTTAACCTTGTTTCTAACTGATTGACTTGTTAGCTTATCAACATTTACAACTCTTCAGGCCTACTACAACAACTCAAGATTTCAAAGTGGGGGATAGAATGGAATCAAAGTGAATTTTATGACAAAATTGCTGAAATAATGAAAGGTTATAATTATGTGGTAAATTGCTTATTTGGCTTACATAGTAGGTAAACTTTTTGCTCACCAAAACTTCTCTTACTAAGAATGAATATGCACAAAGATACATGGATAGAAAATTTTCAAATTCCCTAGAGTGTATTGTCTACTATTTTGACAGAAGATGACAAATTACTACACGATTTTGAAATTCTTCCCAAGAAATATTGGTTACACTAGTAAATATTAATAGCGCATTTTATTAGCAGACAAACAAGTAGTCTGAACGTACTATACAGATTTTGAAGGATATGTTAAGAGCTTTCCTTTTGGGGTTTAAAGGTAGTTTGTTCGCTTAATAATATATCGATAACTGAATTTGCCTACAATGATAGCTTTCGATCTAGTATATAGGTGGCACGGTACGGATCCTTGTATAATATACGATGTCGTTCTCCTATCGGATGGTTTGAAGCCGATAAGGCTAACTTGTTAGGACCCGACTTAGTACAAGAAGCTATTGACAAGGTCCAGTGATCAGATTGCTCACAACTCAAAATAGACAAACTTCTTAAGCAGATAAAATGAGAAGGGACTTAGTTTTCACAATTGAGGACAGAGTGTCCGTACTAGTTTTCCCTATGAAAGATGTTATATGGAAAAAAAAGGAGGTAAGTTGAGCTCTAGGTTTATTCGTACGAGATACTTGACTAAGAGTGAATTATGGCGAATCGGTTGGCACTTCCTCTAGAAAGTCTTTCATTAATCAGGTGTCTCATGTTTCTATGCTAAGAAAATGTATATTAGACATTAAAGCATCAATTATACAATAAAATGGGAGCGTATCCTACGAGGAGGAGCAGGTAACTATTGTTGACATACAGGTAAGAAAGTTACAATTAAGAAATTGTGTTCGTGAGAGTCTCATGGAAAAATCATATAGTTTAAGAAGCTACTAGAAAAGTGAGAGATGATATGCGTGCCAAATATCCTCACTTATTTCGGTCTATAGGTACATACTTATTTTAAATTCGGAGACCGAATTTTCTAAGGAGTGGAGAATGTAATACCCCATATAAAATATAGGCATTTCAGTCATTACCCACAAAAAAAAAAGGCAAAAACAAACAAAAAAAAAAGAAAAAAAAATGGATAGACACAAATTAATGGGCCGAAACCACCAAGTTTTGACCTACATGGAATAGAATGAAGCTTTAGAGCCCTTGCAAAAATGAGAAAGGAAGCTTAGCTTCGGCGCATTACTGAGATAATGAAAATAAAACTATTTTTCCAACGAAACAAAAAGGGTAGAAACTCAGGAACAACAAAGTTGTTGGCAGCAAGTTCACAACTATAAAGAGGAAATCAAGAAGGTTTTTGTAGTGGCTAGCGATCTGGTGCCGCAAAAGAGCCACTTTCAACCAATGTTAATTCGAGTTTCAAGGTATTTTTGTTCCTCTAGTGGGTATATCCAAATTCGTGGCTAAATGGTGATATTGGTAACTTTGTTAGGGTGAGTAGTAATCTTACCACAATTTGTGTTTTCATAACCTACATGGTTTATATATGATTTTGAAAATAAATGTGTTACCGATGCTTTGAAATTGCATGTGGGACAAGTCCTTTACTTGATATGGTACCAAACAGTTTACTTGAGATGTTTACCAGTTAATCTAAATGTTTTTACCGTTACTAGATATGTTTTACCGTTACTTGAGATGTTACAGTTATTTGAATTATTCTCACTGTTACTAGACATGTTTTATTGTTACTTGAGACATGATTACCGTTACCGAAAGAAAATTAGAAGATTTTATAAGAACGATATGCCCTTTATTATTTTGAAAATGCTTTTGTACGAGTATTTACTGTTTACAAGAAAGAGTATAAATGGGAGGAGACTTTGAAGGATCCCGTAGCTAACGACGGGTTCGTTAGACCTGGTGCACCTTGTATTTACAGATTACCGATTACAGTTATAGCCCTCGCTAGTGGGAAGGTAGAACTAGCATACCATTACAGTTTTCCCTCGAGTAGGGACCTACAGTTATATTTGACTCTGTGACGACCCAAAGGGTCATCACCGGATTTCTCTCCTTTCCGTGCTTTCGAGGCCTTGAAAACCTCATTTTTGCTTGCCTCGATTTGCGTGCGCAGTCCGGGCGCGTAGCCGAAAAGCTTTTATGTTGAAATATGTAAACTTTGTGAAAAATTTGAAGAATTTTGATATTAATATTGCTAAAGTTGACTTTGGTCAACATTTTTGGTAAACGGACCCGGACCCGTGATTAGGCGGTCCCGGAGGGTCCGTAGAAAAATATGGGACTCGAAAATATGCCCGGAGTCGAATTTCGAGGTCGAGAGACCGAAAAATGAATTTTTCTGTGAAATTATTTTTCTGAAATTATTAAGAAAAATGGAAATGAAAATTGATCAAAAGACTATGGTATCAGGCTCGTATTTTGGTTCCGACGCCCCGTACAAGTCTTAAATATGTGTTAAGCGCTTTCTGTAAAGTTTGGTCGAAATCGGATGTCATTTGACGTGTTTCGGACCTAAATATCTAAAATTTGAAGTTATGAAGTTTGAAATGAAAATGATGATCTTGAGGCTTGATTCAATGATTTTTGATGTTATTTTGGCGATTTGATCGCTCGAGTAAGTTCGTAGGATGTTATTGAGTTAGTGTGTGTGATTGGTTAGGAACCCCGAGGGCTCGGGAGTGAATTGGAGGTGGTTCGGGGTGTTTTTACACTTAGGAAAGGATCAGATTTTGCTGCATTTTTTACACAGGCATTTTGTTCTTCGCGAACGCGGCCTCAGGCTCGCGTTCGCAGTGCTTTGGTCTTCCCCTCTTACGCGTTCGCGTCCTACTTCATGCGATCGCCTAGTTCTAATTCCCCCTCCATCGCGTTCGCATCCTCACTATTGCGAATGCGTAGCTTTACCAGCTTCCTCAACGCGTTCGCGTGGCCCCTCACGCGTTCGGGTATAACAGTCCCTGGACCCCCCAACATTTTCTTCTACGCGTTCGCATTCTATTTCACGCGTTCGCGATGGAGTGTCCAGTTTACCCTTCGCGAACGCGGCCCCTTTCCCGCAAATGCGAAGGGCAATTTTGCCCAGCGAATTTTTAAGTTAAAAATAGAACAGTAGCTCAGGATTTTCATAAAAATACACGAACTCCTTTCTTCTCCAAGCACTTAGGCGTCCATTGAAGCTCCCTTTCATCAAAACTTCTTGGGTAAGCATTGTTCAACTTGTTTTCTTTAATTTTCTCTATTAATTACTAATTTCCTAGCCCTAAATCATGAATTCAAAGTAGAAAATGGGGGTTTTGGGTAGAGTTAGGGCTTTGGGGATTTTGGGTGATTCAACCTCAATTTGGGGTCGAATCTTGAAATAAATTATATATTTGAACTCGTGGGGTTACGGGTGATTGGGTTTTGGTCCGAGCCTCGTGTTTGGACCATGTGGAATCGGTGTCGAATTTTGGTGTTTTTGGAAGAATGATAGGAATTTCATTTATAGGCTATGGGATTATGTTTTGAGCCCTTATTGATATTATTGAACTAATTATGCCTAGATATCATTGTTTCGGAGTTGGATTGTAGAGGAAAGACGGTATTAGAGAGTTGATTGCTATTCTTGGACCGAGGTAAGTGTTTGTTCTAACTTTGGCTTGAGGGAATAGGATTAGGATGTTATTTGCTACTTGCTAAATGTGGAGTACGGTGTATAGGCATGGTGACGGTTGTCTATGCACCGGAGTCCAGCATGACCGTGAGTCTTAATTGCTTTTAATTCGAATGATGCGACTCAACTTCCTTGTTTAATTGATAAATTTCATATAATGTGAACGGTTGAGGAAGAATTGTGATTGGTATACTTTGGAGCGTTGGCTCGAACAAGAATGTGATAGTTGAGAAAGAAGTGATTTAAAAGAGGATGTGTTGTGATTATTCCCTTGCCGGGACGTGTAGACTATTATTATGTACTCTCCCTTGCCTGGATATTTGGGCTGTTAGCTGCACCCTTGCCGGGTTAAAGTGTTATGTTGTCGAATTCCCCTAATGGGGCCTTCTTTACAAAGCCAGATATTTTGAACTATAATATGGGATCGTGTGGCACGCCGTCCACTTATATATATATATTATGAAATGGGATCGTGTGGCACGCCGTCCACTTATGAATTAAGAAATGGGATCGTGTGGCGCGCCGACCACTTATATATTATGAAAATGGGATCGTGTGGCACGCCTTCCACTTATGAATTAAGAAATGGGATCGTGTGACGCGCCGACCACTTATATATTATGAAAATGGGATCGTGTGGCACGCCGTCCACTTATGTATCTATTATGAAATGTTATCGTGTGGCGCGCCCGACCACTTATATATGAGCTATGGTATTGAGATAGTTTCGTCGTTATATCCGTTGATCTATATTCGCTGTGTTTTTCCTCGAGCATGCCCCCTTCCCCTTTTTTTTAGTTGATATTCTCTGTTGTTATTTCTGTTGCCTTTGTATATATATATCCGTACAAGTTGTTTTTGGTAGGTCCTGTCTAGCCTCGTCACTACTTCGCCGTGGTTAGGCCAGGCACTTACCAGCACATGGGGTCGGTTGTGCTGATGCTACACTTCTGTGCTTTTTGCATAGATCATAGTACCAGAGCAGGAGCCTTTGGTCAGCAGTAGGAGCGTTAGGAGCTTACTTCAGTCTGGAGATTTCCGAGGTAGCTTGCTGGCGTCCGCATGACCCGGAGTCTCTCTTATCTCTGTCTTTCGTTTGATTTCCCTTGTATCGGATCAGACAGTACTGTATTCTTATTCAGACTTTGTTTTTAGCACTCAGTAGAAGTTCGTGAGTTAGTGACACCAGATCTGGGTAGAGGTGTATTTGAATTTCCGCACTTGGTTTCAGTTATTTATGTTTCGATACTTTCGTTTTTATATTAATTGCCTCGTTCTTCTTTATACTATTAATGATGTTGAGAGAAATGTTAAATTAGTTGGCTTGCCTAGCTCCTATTAGTAGGTGCCATCACGACTCCCGAGGGTGGGAGATCCGGGTCGTGACAAGTTGGTATCAGAGCACTAGGTTACATAGGTCTCACAACTCACGGAAATAGGTCTCACAACTCACGGACAACCTCATGTTGATTATGATGAGGAGGCTCCAGCCCCAGCAGCTCCGGTGGGCCCAGCTCAGGTCCCAGAGGGGTTCATAGCCACCCCAGTTCTTCAGGACGCCCTGGTCAGATTGGTAGGCTTTGTGGAGAGCGTCACTAGAGCGGGTTTGCTTCCAGTAGCACCAACCACTTCTCAGGCTAGAGGAGGGGTTCAAACTCCTACTACACGTACTCCGGAGCAGGTAGCTCCCCAGGCTCAGGTTCTAGTGGTTCAACCAGCGGTGGCAGTTCAGCCGGGTATTGTGACTCAGACCGGCAATGGAGCGGCTATGACCTCAGATGCTTTGTGGAGGCTTGATAGGTTCTCCAAGCTCTTCACCACCATATTCAGCGGTGCTTCATCAGAGGATCCCCAGGATTTCTTATTCAGCTGCCATGAGATCCTTAGGACTATGGGTATTGTGGAGACCAATGGGGTTGACTTCATCACCTCCCGGCTTGCAGGATCCGCCAAGACTTGGTGGAGGGACTATTGCCTATCTAGACCAGCAGGGTCTCCAGCATTGACATGGGATCAGTTCGCGGAGTTGTTTTTGGAGAAGTTTCTCCCAGTTACTCAGCGGGAGGCACTACGCAGGCAGTTCGAGCGCCTCCAGCAGGGCTCCATGACAGTCACACAGTATGAGACTCGGTTCATTGATCTGGCACGCTATGGTTGTTATACTCCCCACCGAGAGAGAGAGGGTGCGGAGGTTTATTGATGGATTGATTCAGCCGATCCGTCTCCAGATGGCTATGGGAGCTGGTAGTGAGATTTCTTTTCAGGAGACGGCCAATGCGGCCCGTAGAGTTGAGATGGCTCTTGCACGGGGAGGTGGTCATGGGTCAGACAAGAGACCCCGTCATGCAGGTAGATTCAGTGGTACCTCGTCTGGAGGTGGGGATTCTTATGGTAGAGGCCATCCTCCGAGGCCCTTTCAGTCAGCCCTACAGGTCTCACATGGTACTTCAGGTGGTCGTGGCTCTCAGCCGCAGTCTTCTGACCAGCAGCTTTTCAGTTCACCATCAGCACCTATCAGCGCACCACCACTCCGTTATTCTCAGCAGCCGAGGGCTTGTTACACGTGTGGCGACACGAGACATATTGCCAGGTATTGCCCTCGAGCTTCTGACAGCTCTCAGCAGCAGGGTCCTCGTCCTATGATTCAGGCATCAGGATCCACAGGCCGCCCAGCCAGCTAGAGGTGGGGGTAGAGGCCATAGAGGTGGAGGTAGAGATCATAGAGGTGGAGCTCGGACCGCCAGAGGTAGAGGCCAGCCAGCAGCCGATCATCCCAGAGATATGGTTCAGGGAGGTGGGGCCCAACCTCGGTGTTATGCTCTTCCAGCCAGGCCAGAGGCTGAGTCTTTAGATGCAGTTATTACAGGTACTATTTTGGTCTGTGATAGGGATGCTTCAGTGCTATTTGACCCTGGGTCTACGTATTCATATGTGTCGTCCTATTTTGCACCCTACTTGGTTATGCCTAGTGATGCCTTGGGTGTTCCTGTCTATGTATCTACACCAGTGGGTGATTCTATGGTGGTCGACCGAGTTCATCGTTCCTGTGTGGTAGTGTTTGAGGGTCTTGAGACCCGTGTTGATTTATTGCTCTTAGACATGGTGGATTTCGATGTTATATTAGGGATGGATTGGTTGTCCCCTTATCATGCTATCTTGGATTGTCACGCCAAGACCGTGACCTTGGCTTTACCAGATTTGCCCCGTTTGGAGTGGCGAGGGACCCTAGGTCATGCCACTCGCAGTGTTATCTCATATGTGAAGGCTCGACGCATGGTCGAGAAGGGAAGTTTAGCTTATCTGGCGTATGTTCGCGATTCCAGCGCAGAGGTCCCTTTTATTGATTCTGTTCCTATTGTTCGGGAGTTCCTCGAGGTTTTCCCTTCAGACCTGCCGGGTATGCCGCCCGACAAGGATATTGATTTTTGTATTGACCTGGCTCCGTGCACTCAGCCCATTTCCAGTCCGCCGTATCGCATGGCCCCGCCAGAGTTGAAAAAGTTCAAGGATCAGTTGCAGGATTTGCTTGAGAAGGGTTTCATTAGACCCAGTGTTTCTCCTTGGGGTGCGCCGGTGTTATTTGTGAAGAAAAAAGATGGTTCGATGAGGATGTGCATTGATTACCGGCAATTGAACAAAGTGACGATAAAGAACAAGTATCCACTGCCGAGGATTGACGATTTGTTCGACCAGCTTCAGGGTGCGAAGGTGTTTTCAAAGACTTGAGATCTGGCTACCATCAGTTGAGGATTAGGGCATCCGATGTCTCTAAGACAGCATTCCGCACTCGGTACGGGCATTATGAGTTCCTGGTCATGTCGTTTGGGTTGACCAATGCCCCAGCAGCAATTATGGAGTTGATGAACCGAGTGTTCAGGCCATATTTGGACATGTTCGTGATAGTCTTTATTGATGATATGTTGGTGTACTCCCGCAACCAGGAGGAGCACGAGCAGCACCTCAGAGTGGTTCTTCAAACTCTGAAGGATAGTCAGTTGTATGCTAAGTTCTCGAAGTGCGAGTTCTGGTTGAGTTCTATTGCATTTCTGGGTCATGTTGTATCAGCAGAGGGTATTCAGGTGGACCCGAAGAAGATTGAGGCAGTCAAGAACTGGCCTCGACCAGCATCAGCTACTGAGATTCGGAGTTTCTTGGGGTTAGCAGGTTATTACTGCCGGTTCGTGGAGGGATTTTCATCCATAGCAGCCCCGATGACCAGATTGACCCAGAAGGGTGCCCAGTTTAGATGGTCAGACGAGTGTGAGGCGAGCTTTCAGAAGCTCAAGACAGCTCTGACTACGGCACCGATATTGGTTTTGCCCACAGGCTCAGGGCCTTATACAGTTTATTGTGATGCTTCCCGTATTGGGCTTGGTACGGTATTGATGTAGGATGGCAGAGTCATTGCTTATGCTTCGAGGCAGTTGAAGATCCACGAGAAGAATTATCCGGTTCATGATATAGAGTTGGCAGCCATTGTTCATGCTTTGAAGATTTGGAGGCATTACCTATATGGTGTGACATGTGAGGTGTACACTGATCACAAGAGTCTGCAGTACTTGTTCAAGCAGAAGGAGTTGAACTTGAGGCAGAGGAGGTGGTTGGAGCTATTGAAGGATTATGATGTTACCATTTTGTACCACCCGGGGAGAGCCAATGTGGTGGCCGATGCGTTGAGTAGGAAGTCCGCCAGCATGGGTAGTCTTGCTTATATTTCGGTCAGCCAGAGGCCGCTTGGTTTAGATGTTCAGGCCTTGGCCAATCGATTTGTGAGGTTGGATATTTTTGAGCCTAGCAGGGTGTTAGCTTACACGGTCGCTCGTTCGTCGTTGTTGGATCGTATCCGTGATCGGCAGTTTGATGATCCCCATTTGTGTGTCCTGAGAGACACGGTGCAGCGTGGAGGTGCCACGAAGGTGACCTTAGATGATGATGGTGTTTTGAGATTGCAGGGG